>NW_026282137.1:0-10000 GCF_023373465.1 Oncorhynchus keta | reverse complement strand
TCTACGCAGACGACACCATTCTATATACTTTCGGCCCGTCATTGGACACTGTGCTATCAAACCTCCAAACGAGCTTCAATGCCATACAGCACTCCTTCCGTGGCCTCCAACTGCTCTTAAACGCGAGTAAAACCAAATGCATGCTTTTCAACCGATCGCTGCCTGCACCCGCATGCCCGACTAGCATCACCACCCTGGATGGTTCCAACCTTGAATATGTGGACATCTATAAGTACCTAGGTGTCTGGCTAGACTGCAAACTCTCCTTCCAGACTCACATCAAACATCTCAATCAAAATCAAATCCAGAGTCGGCTTTCTATTCCGCAACAAAGCCTCCTTCACTCACGCTGCCAAGCTTACCCTAGTAAAACTGACTATCCTACCGATCCTCGACTTCGGCGATGTCATCTACAAAATGGCTTCCAACACTCTACTCAGCAAACTGGATGCAGTCTATCACAGTGCCATCCGTTTTGTCACTAAAGCACCTTATACCACCCACCACTGCGACTTGTATGCTCTAGTCGGCTGGCCCTCACTACATATTCGTCGCCAGACCCACTGGCTCAGGTCATTTACAAGTCCATGCTAGGTAAAGCTCCGCCTTATCTCAGTTCACTGGTCACGATGGCAACACCCATCCGTAGCACGCGCTCCAGCAGGTGTATCTCACTGATCATCCCTAAAGCCAACACCTCATTTGGCCGCCTTTCGTTCCAGTACTCTGCTGCCTGTGACTGGAACGAGATTGCAAAAATCGCTGAAGTTGGAGACTTTTATCTCCCTCACCAACTTCAAACATCAGCTATCCGAGCAGCTAACCGATCGCTGCAGCTGTACATAGTCTATAGGTAAATAGCTCACCCTTTTTCACCTGCCTCATTCCCATACTGTTTTTATACTGTTTTTATTTATTTACTTTTCTGCTCTTTTGCACACCAATATCACCAATATCTCTACCTGTACATGCCCATCTGATCATTTATCACTCCAGTGTTAATCTGCAAAATTGTATTATTCGCCTACCTCCTCATGCCTTTTGCACACATTGTATATAGATTGCCCATTTTTTTCTACTGTGTTATTGACTTGCTAATTGTTTACTCCATGTGTAACTCTGTTGTCTGTTCACACTGCTATGCTTTATCTTGGCCAGGTCGCAGTTGCAAATGAGAACTTGTTCTCAACTAGCCTACCTGGTTAAATAAAGTGAAATAAAAAAATAAAAAATAAAAGAAAGGTCACAGGGAAGTTGCAGCATTACAGGGGCTGACGGGAGAGAGACACCCACTGCTTCACTGGCTTCACTGGCAATTCTAGTGAGATTAGGAGGAGATCTGGAGAGGAGAGTCACCCACCCACACACACACACACACGTACCTGTACCTACAGACAGATACACACACACATACCTGTACCTACAGACACATACACACACACACACACACACGTACCTGTACCTACAGACAGATACACACACACGCACCTGTACCTACAGACAGATACACACACACACACACGTACCTGTACCTACAGACACATACACACACACACACACACACGTACCTGTACCTGTACCTACAGACACATACACACACACACACACACGTACCTGTACCTACAGACACACACACACACGTACCTGTACCTACAGACTCATACACACACACGTACCTGTACCTACAGACACACACACACACACACACACACGTACCTGTACCTACAGACTCATACACACACACGTACCTGTACCTACAGACTCATACACACACACACGTACCTGTACCTACAGACTCATACACACGTACCTGTACCTGTACCTACAGACACACACACACACACACACACACACACACACACACACACACACACACACACACACACACACACGCACACACACACACACACACACACACACACACACACACACACACACACACACACACACACACACACACACACACACACACACACACACACACACACACACACACACACACACACGTACCTGTACCTACAGACACACACACACGTACCTGTACCTACAGACACATACACACACACACGTACCTGTACCTACAGACTCATACACACACACGTACCTGTACCTACAGACACACACACACACACGTACCTGTACCTACAGACACACACACGTTTACTGTTAATTGTATGGTTTATTTAAATTTAGTTTATTATCTACTTCACTTGCTTTGGCAATGTTAACATATGTTTCCTCTGGCAATAAAGCCCCTGAGAGGGAGAGAGGGATAGAGAGATAGAGATAGAGAGGGATAGAGATAGAGATAGAGATAGAGAGAGAGATAGAGATAGAGAGAGGGATAGAGAGATAGAGATAGAGAGAGGGATAGAGAGATAGAGATAGAGAGGGATAGAGATAGAGATAGAGAGAGGGATAGAGATAAAGATAGAGAGAGGGATAGAGAGATAGAGAGAGGGATAGAGAGATAGAGATAGAGAGGGATAGAGATAGAGATAGAGAGGGATAGAGATAAAGATAGAGAGAGGGATAGAGAGATAGAGATAGAGAGAGGGATAGAGAGATAGAGATAGAGAGGGATAGAGATAGAGATAGAGAGAGGGATAGAGAGATAGAGATAGAGAGAGGGATAGATAGATAGAGATAGAGAGGGATAGAGATAGAGATAGAGAGAGGGATAGAGAGATAGAGATAGAGAGAGGGATAGAGAGATAGAGATAGAGAGAGGGATAGAGATAGAGGTAGATAGATAGATCAATCTATCTTGGTGCCCTCTACCCAACAAGGAAGTGTGTACAGGATCATAGCCTGCTTTTAAGCACCAGCTGCCAGAGCAGCTCACAGATTACTGCACTTGTACATAGCCCATCTATAATTTAGCCCAAACAACTACCTCTCCCCCTACTGTATTTATTTATTTATTTTGCTTCTTTGCACCCCATTTTTTCTATCTCTACTTTTCACATTCTTCCACTGCAAATCTACCATTCCAATGTTTTACTTGCTATATTGTATTTACTTCGCCACCATGGCCTTTTTTGCCTCTACCTCCCTTATCTCACCTCATTTGCTCACATTGTATATAGACTTATTTTTATACTGTATTATTGACTGTATGTTTGTTTATTCCATGTGTAACTCTCTGTTGTTTTATGTGTCGAACTGCTTTGCTTTATCTTGGCCAGGTCGCAGTTGTAAATTAGAATTTGTTCTCAACTTGCCTACCTGGTTAAATAAAGGTGAAATAAAGTACAGGATCATAGCCTGTTTGGTGCCCTCTACCCAACAAGGAAGTGTGTACAGGATGACAGCCTGTTTGGTGCCCTCTACCCAACAAGGAAGTGTGTACAGGATGACAGCCTGTTTGGTGCCCTCTACTCAACAAGGAAGTGTGTACAGGATGACAGCCTGTTTGGTGCCCTCTACTCAACAAGGAAGTGTGTACAGGATGACAGCCTGTTTGGTGCCCTCTACCCAACAAGGAAGTGTGTACAGGATGACAGCCTGTTTGGTGCCCTCTACTCAACAAGGAAGTGTGTACAGGATGACAGCCTGTTTGGTGCCCTCTACTCAACAAGGAAGTGTGTACAGGATGACAGCCTGTTTGGTGCCCTCTACCCAACAAGGAAGTGTGTACAGGATGACAGCCTGTTTGGTGCCCTCTACCCAACAAGGAAGTGTGTACAGGATGACAGCCTGTTTGGTGCCCTCTACTCAACAAGGAAGTGTGTACAGGATGACAGCCTGTTTGGTGCCCTCTACTCAACAAGGAAGTGTGTACAGGGTGACAGCCTGTTTGGTGCCCTCTACCCAACAAGGAAGTGTGTACAGGATGACAGCCTGTTTGGTGCCCTCTACCCAACAAGGAAGTGTGTACAGGATGACAGCCTGTTTGGTGCCCTCTACCCAACAAGGAAGTGTGTACAGGATGACAGCCTGTTTGGTGCCCTCTACCCAACAAGGAAGTGTGTACAGGATGACAGCCTGTTTGGTGCCCTCTACCCAACAAGGAAGTGTGTACAGGATGACAGCCTGTTTGGTGCCCTCTACTAACAAGGAAGTCAATGACAGCCTGTTTGGAAGTGTGTACAGGATGACAGCCTGTTTGGTGCCCTCTACTCAACAAGGAAGTGTACAGGATGACAGCCTGTTTGGTGCCCTCTAAACAAGGAAGTGTGTACAGGATGACAGCCTGTTTGGTGCCCTCTACTCAACAAGGAAGTGTGTACAGGATGACAGCCTGTTTGGTGCCCTCTACTCAACAAGGAAGTGTGTACAGGATGACAGCCTGTTTGGTGCCCTCTACTCAACAAGGAAGTGTGTACAGGATGACAGCCTGTTTGGTGCCCTCTACTCAACAAGGAAGTGTGTACAGGATGACAGCCTGTTTGGTGCCCTCTACTCAACAAGGAAGTGTGTACAGGATGACAGCCTGTTTGGTGCCCTCTACTCAACAAGGAAGTGTGTACAGGATGACAGCCTGTTTGGTGCCCTCTACTCAACAAGGAAGTGTGTACAGGATGACAGCCTGTTTGGTGCCCTCTACTCAACAAGGAAGTGTGTACAGGATGACAGCCTGTTTGGTGCTCTCTACTCAACAAGGAAGTGTGTACAGGATGACAGCCTGTTTGGTGCTCTCTACTCAACAAGGAAGTGTGTACAGGATGACAGCCTGTTTGGTGCCCTCTACCCAACAAGGAAGTGTGTACAGGATGACAGCCTGTTTGGTGCCCTCTACTCAACAAGGAAGTGTGTACAGGATGACAGCCTGTTTGGTGCCCTCTATGAAGTGTGTACAGCCTGTTTGGTGCCCTCTACTCAACAAGGAAGTGTGTACAGGATGACAGCCTGTTTGGTGCCCTCTACTCAACAAGGAAGTGTGTACAGGATGACAGCCTGTTTGGTGCCCCCTACTCAACAAGGAAGTGTGTACAGGATGACAGCCTGTTTGGTGCCCTCTACTCAACAAGGAAGTGTGTACAGGATGACAGCCTGTTTGGTGCCTCTACTCAACAAGGAAGTGTGTACAGGATGACAGCCTGTTTGGTGCCCTCTACCCAACAAGGAAGTGTGTACAGGATGACAGCCTGTTTGGTGCCCTCTACTCAACAAGGAAGTGTGTACAGGATGACAGCCTGTTTGGTGCCCTCTACTCAACAAGGAAGTGTGTACAGGATGACAGCCTGTTTGGTGCCCTCTACTCAACAAGGAAGTGTACAGGATGACAGCCTGTTTGGTGCCCTCTACTCAACAAGGAAGTGTGTACAGGATGACAGCCTGTTTGGTGCCCTCTACTCAACAAGGAAGTGTGTACAGGATGACAGCCTGTTTGGTGCCCTCTACTCAACAAGGAAGTGTGTACAGGATGACAGCCTGTTTGGTGCCCTCTACTCAACAAGGAAGTGTGTACAGGATGACAGCCTGTTTGGTGCCCTCTACTCACCAACAAGGAAGTGTGTACAGGATGACAGCCTGTTTGGTGCCCTCTACTCAACAAGGAAGTGTGTACAGGATGACAGCCTGTTTGGTGCCCTCTACTCAACAAGGAAGTGTGTACAGGATGACAGCCTGTTTGGTGCCCTCTACTCAACAAGGAAGTGTGTACAGGATGACAGCCTGTTTGGTGCCCTCTACTCAACAAGGAAGTGTGTACAGGATGACAGCCTGTTTGGTGTACAGGATGACAGCCTGTTTGGTGCCCTCTACTCAACAAGGAAGTGTGTACAGGATGACAGCCTGTTTGGTGCCCTCTACTCAACAAGGAAGTGTGTACAGGATGACAGCCTGTTTGGTGCCCTCTACTCAACAAGGAAGTGTGTACAGGATGACAGCCTGTTTGGTGCCCTCTACTCAACAAGGAAGTGTGTACAGGATGACAGCCTGTTTGGTGCCCTCTACCCAACAAGGAAGTGTGTACAGGATGACAGCCTGTTTGGTGCCCTCTACTCAACAAGGAAGTGTTTGTCTGCACAGGATGACAGCCTGTTTGGTGCCCTCTACTCAACAAGGAAGTGTGTACAGGATGACAGCCTGTTTGGTGCCCTCTACTCAACAAGGAAGTGTGTACAGGATGACAGCCTGTTTGGTGCCCTCTACTCAACAAGGAAGTGTGTACAGGATGACAGCCTGTTTGGTGCCCTCTACTCAACAAGGAAGTGTGTACAGGATGACAGCCTGTTTGGTGCCCTCTACTCAACAAGGAAGTGTGTACAGCCTGTTTGGTGACAGCCTGTTTGGTGCCCTCTACTCAACAAGGAAGTGTGTACAGGATGACAGCCTGTTTGGTGCCCTCTACTCAACAAGGAAGTGTGTACAGGATGACAGCCTGTTTGGTGCCCTCTACTCAACAAGGAAGTGTGTACAGGATGACAGCCTGTTTGGTGCCCTCTACTCAACAAGGAAGTGTGTACAGGATGACAGCCTGTTTGGTGCCCTCTACTCAACAAGGAAGTGTGTACAGGATGACAGCCTGTTTGGTGCCCTCTACTCAACAAGGAAGTGTGTACAGGATGACAGCCTGTTTGGTGCCCTCTACTCAACAAGGAAGTGTGTACAGGATGACAGCCTGTTTGGTGCCCTCTACTCAACAAGGAAGTGTGTACAGGATGACAGCCTGTTTGGTGCCCTCTACTCAACAAGGAAGTGTGTACAGGATGACAGCCTGTTTACAGGATGACAGCCTGTTTGGTGCCCTCTACTCAACAAGGAAGTGTGTACAGGATGACAGCCTGTTTGGTGCCCTCTACTCAACAAGGAAGTGTGTACAGGATGACAGCCTGTTTGGTGCCCTCTACTCAACAAGGAAGTGTGTACAGGATGACAGCCTGTTTGGTGCCTCTACCCAACAAGGAAGTGTGTACAGGATGACAGCCTGTTTGGTGCCCTCTACTCAACAAGGAAGTGTGTACAGGATGACAGCCTGTTTGGTGCCCTCTACTCAACAAGGAAGTGTGTACAGGATGACAGCCTGTTTGGTGCCCTCTACTCAACAAGGAAGTGTGTACAGGATGACAGCCTGTTTGGTGCCCTCTACTCAACAAGGAAGTGTGTACAGGATGACAGCCTGTTTGGTCTACCCAGGATGACAGCCTGTTTGGTGCCCTCTACTCAACAAGGAAGTGTGTACAGGATGACAGCCTGTTTGGTGCCCTCTACTCAACAAGGAAGTGTGTACAGGATGACAGCCTGTTTGGTGCCCTCTACTCAACAAGGAAGTGTGTACAGGATGACAGCCTGTTTGGTGCCCTCTACTCAACAAGGAAGTGTGTACAGGATGACAGCCTGTTTGGTGCCCTCTACTCAACAAGGAAGTGTGTACAGGATGACAGCCTGTTTGGTGCCCTCTACTCAACAAGGAAGTGTGTACAGGATGACAGCCTGTTTGGTGCCCTCTACTCAACAAGGAAGTGTGTACAGGATGACAGCCTGTTTGGTGCCCTCTACTCAACAAGGAAGTGTGTACAGGATGACAGCCTGTTTGGTGCCCTCTACTCAACAAGGAAGTGTACAGGATGACAGCCTGTTTGGTGCCCTCTACTCAACAAGGAAGTGTGTACAGGATGACAGCCTGTTTGGTGCCCTCTACTCAACAAGGAAGTGTGTACAGGATGACAGCCTGTTTGGTGCCCTCTACTCAACAAGGAAGTGTGTACAGGATGACAGCCTGTTTGGTGCCCTCTACTCAACAAGGAAGTGTGTACAGGATGACAGCCTGTTTGGTGCCCTCTACCCAACAAGGAAGTGTGTACAGGATGACAGCCTGTTTGGTGCCCTACTCAACAAGGAAGTGTGTACAGGATGACAGCCTGTTTGGTGCCCTCTACTCAACAAGGAAGTGTGTACAGGATGACAGCCTGTTTGGTGCCCTCTACTCAACAAGGAAGTGTGTACAGGATGACAGCCTGTTTGGTGCCCTCTACTCAACAAGGAAGTGTGTACAGGATGACAGCCTGTTTGGTGCCCTCTACCCAACAAGGAAGTGTTTGTATAGGATGACAGCCTGTTTGGTGCCCTCTACTCAACAAGGAAGTGTGTACAGGATGACAGCCTGTTTGGTGCCCTCTACCCAACAAGGAAGTGTGTACAGGATGACAGCCTGTTTGGTGCCCTCTACTCAACAAGGAAGTGTGTACAGATGACAGCCTGTTTGGTGCCCTCTACTCAACAAGGAAGTGTGTACAGGATGACAGCCTGTTTGGTGCCCTCTACCCAACAAGGAAGTGTGTATAGGATGACAGCCTGTTTGGTGCCCTCTACTCAACAAGGAAGTGTGTACAGGATGACAGCCTGTTTGGTGCCCTCTCAACAAGGAAGTGTGTACAGGATGACAGCCTGTTTGGTGCCCTCTACTCAACAAGGAAGTGTGTACAGGATGACAGCCTGTTTGGTTTACTCAACAGAGTGACAACAGCCTGTTTATGAAGTGTGTACAGGATGACAGCCTGTTTGGTGCCCTCTACTCAACAAGGAAGTGTGCACAGGATGACAGCCTGTTTGGTGCCTCTACCCAACAAGGAAGTGTGTACAGGATGACAGCCTGTTTGGTGCCCTACTCACAAGGAAGTGTGTACAGGATGACAGCCTGTTTGGTGCCCCACTCACAAGGAAGTGTCCCCATGACAGCCTGTTTGGTTTTGTGGTGACAACACATGATGGGGTCCCGCTGGGCACTGATCCCACATCACTCTCCCCATCACTCTCCCCATCACTCTCCCCATCACTCTCCCCATCACTCTCCCATCACTCTCCCCATCACTCTCCCCATCACTCTCCCCCATCACTCTCCCCATCACTCTCCCCATCTCTCTCCCATCACTCCACATCCTCTCCCCATCACTCTCCACATCACTCTCCCCATCACTCTCCCCATCACTCTCCCCATCAATACTCTCCCCATCACTCTCTCACTCTCCACATCACTCTCCCCATCCTCCCCATCACCTCCCCATCACTCTCCCCATCACTCTCCCCATCACTCTCCACATCACTCTCCCCATCACTCCATCACTCTCCCCATCACTTCCACATCCTCTCCCCATCACTCTCCCCATCACTCTCCCCATCACTCTCCCCATCACTCTCCCCATCACTCTCCCATCACTCTCCCTCATCACTCTCCCCCCCATCCTCTCCCCATCACTCTCCCCATCACTCCCCATCCACATCACTCTCCCCATCACTCTCCCATCACTCTCCCCATCACTCTCCCCATCACTCCCCATCACTCTCCCCATCACTCTCCCATCACTCTCCCCATCACTCTCCCCCATCACTCTCCCATCACTCTCCCCATCACTCTCCCCATCACTCTCCCATCACTCTCCCCATCACTCTCCTCTCATCACTCTCCACATCACTCTCCCCATCACTCTCCCATCACTTCCCCATCACTCTCCCCCATCACTCTCCCCATCATCTCTCCCATCACTCTCCCCATCACTCTCCACATCACTCTCCCCATCACTCTCCCCATCACTCTCCCCATCACTCTCCCCATCACTCTCCCCATCCTCTCCCCATCACTCTCCCATCCTCTCCCCATCACTCTCCCCATCACTCTCCCCATCACTCTCCACATCACTCTCCCCATCACTCTCCCCATCACTCTCCCCATCACTCTCCCCATCACTCTCCCCATCACTCTCCCATCAGACTTCTTGTATAGTGCATACTTTGAACCAGAGTCCTATGGGTCTAGACACTAGTCCTGTATGGGTCTCAGACACTGTCCTGGGTCTAGACTCTAGTCCTATAGGTCTAGACACTAGTCCTATGGGTCTAGACTCTAGTCCTATGGGTCTGGGCAGACACTAGTCCTATGGGTTCTAGACTCTAGTCCTATGGGTCTAGACACTAGTCCTATGGGTCTAGACACTCTAGTCCTATGGGTCTAGACACTAGTCCTATGGGTCTAGACTCTAGTCCTATGGGTCTAGACTCTATGAAAGACACTAGTCCTATGGTCTAGACTCTATGTCCTATGGGTCTAGACACTAGT
>NW_026282136.1:0-2955 GCF_023373465.1 Oncorhynchus keta | reverse complement strand
TCTCTATTATAAGATTACATACCAGCTAGATCTACTGTCTCTATTATAACATGACAGACCAGCTGGATCTACTGGCTCTATTATATTATGGCAGACCAGATAGATCTACTGTCTCTATTATAATATGACAGACCAGCTAGATCTACTGTCTTTATTATAATTTGACAGACCAGCTAGAGCGACTGTCTCTATTATAAGATGACATACCAGCTAGATCTACTGTCTCTATTATATTAAGACAGACCAGCTAGATCTACTGTCTCTATTATAAGATGACATACCAGCTAGATCTACTGTCGCTATTATATTATGACAGACCAGCTAGATCTACTGTCTTTATTATAATTTGACAGACCAGCTAGATCGACTGTCTCTATTATAAGATGACATACCAGCTAGATCTACTGTCTCTATTATAATATGACAGACCAGCTAGATCTACTGTCTCTATTATAAGATGACATACCAGCTAGATCTACTGTCTCTATTATAAGATGACATACCAGCTAGATCTACTGTCTCTATTATAATATGACAGACCAGCAAGATCTACTGTCTCTATTATAAGATGACATACCAGCTAGATCGACTGTCTCTATTATAAGATTACATACCAGCTAGATCTACTGTCTCTATTATAAGATGACATACCAGCTAGATCTACTGTCTCTATTATAATATGACAGACCAGCTGGATCTACTGGCTCTATTATATAATGACAGACCAGCTAGATCTACTGTCTCTATTATGTTATGACAGACCAGCTAGATATACTGTCTCTATTATAATATGACAGACCATCTAGATCTACTGTCTCTATTATAATATGACAGACCAGCTAGATCTGCTGTCTCTATTATGATATGACAGACCAGCTAGATCTACTGTCTCTATTATAATATGACAGACCAGCTAGATCTACTGTCTCTATTATAAGATGACATACCAGCTAGATCTACTGTCTCTATTGTATTATGACAGACCAGCTAGATCTACTGTCGCTTTTGTACTATGACATACCAGCTAGATCTACTGTCTCTATTATAATATGACAGGCCAGATAGATATACTGTCTCTATTATACAATGACAGACCAGCTCGATCGACTGTCTCTATTATAATATGACAGACCAGGTAGATCTACTCATTCTATTACAATATGACAGACCAGCGAGATGTACTGTCTCTATTATATTATGACAGGCCAGCTAGATCTACTGTCTCTATTGTATTATGACAGACCAGCTAGATCTACTGTCTCTATTATAAGATGACATACCAGCTAGATCTACTGTCGCTATTATATTATGACAGACCAGCTAGATCTACTGTCTTTATTATAATTTGACAGACCAGCTAGATCGACTGTCTCTATTATAAGATGACATACCAGCTAGATCTACTGTCTCTATTATAATATGACAGACCAGCTAGATCTACTGTCTCTATTATAAGATGACAGACCAGCTAGATCTACTGTCTCTATTATAATATGACAGACCAGCTTGATCTACTGTCTCTATTATATTATGACAGACCAGCTAGATCTACTGTCTCTATTATAAGATGACAGACCAGCTAGATCTACTGTCTCTATTATAATATGACAGACCAGCTCGATCTACTGTCGCTATTATATTATGACAAGCCAGCTAGATCTACTGTCTTTATTATAATTTGACAGACCAGCTAGAGTGACTGTCTCTATTATAAGATGACATACCAGCTAGATCTACTGTCGCTATTATATTATGACAGACCAGCTAGATCTACTGTCTCTATTATAAGATGACAGACCAGCTAGATCTACTGTCTCTATTATACTATGAGAGACCAGCTAGATCTACTGTCTCTATTGTATTAAGACAGACCAGCTAGATCTACTGTCTCTATTATATTATGACAGACCAGCTAGATCTACTGTCTCTATTATAAGATGACATACCAGCTAGATCTACTGTCGCTATTATAATATGACAGACCAGCTAGATCTACTGTCTCTATTATAATATGACAGACCAGCTAGATCTACTGTCTCTATTATAAGATGACATACCAGCTAGATCTACTGTCGCTATTATATTATGACAGACCAGCTAGATCTACTGTCTTTATTATAATTTGACAGACCAGCTAGAGCGACTGTCTCTATTATAAGATGACATACCAGCTAGATCTACTGTCTCTATTATAATATGACAGACCAGCTGGATCTACTGGCTCTATTATATAATGACAGACCAGCTAGATCTACTGTCTCTATTATGTTATGACAGACCAGCTACATCTACTGTCTCTATTATAATATGACAGACCATCTAGATCTACTGTCTCTATTATAATATGACAGACCAGCTAGATCTACTGTCTCTATTATATTATGACAGACCAGCTAGATCTACTGTCTCTATTATAATATGACAGACCAGCTAAATCTACTGTCTCTATTATAAGATGACATACCAGCTAGATCTACTGTCGCTATTATATTATGACAGACCAGCTAGATCTACTGTCTTTATTATAATTTGACAGACCAGCTAGATCGACTGTCTCTATTATAAGATGACATACCAGCTAGATCTACTGTCTCTATTATAATATGACAGACCAGCTAGATCTACTGTCTCTATTATAAGATGACATACCAGCTAGATCTACTGTCTCTATTATAATATGACAGACCAGCTAGATCTACTGTCTTTATTATAATTTGACAGACCAGCTAGATCGACTGTCTCTATTATAAGATGACATACCAGCTAGATCTACTGTCTCTATTATAATATGACAGACCAGCTAGATCTACTGTCTCTATTATAAGATGACAGACCAGCTAGATCTACTGTCTCTATTATAAGATGACAGACCAGCTAGATCTACTGTCTCTATTATAATATGACAGACCAGCTAGATCTACTGTCTCTATTATAATATGACAGACCAGCTAGATC
>NW_026282135.1:0-3374 GCF_023373465.1 Oncorhynchus keta | reverse complement strand
ATAATAGAGACAGTAGATCTAGCTGGTCTGTCATATTATAATGGAGCACAGTAGATCTAGCTGGTCTGTCATAATATAATAGAGACAGTAGGATCTAGCTGGTCTGTCATATTATAATAGAGACAGTAGATCTCAGCTGGTCTGTCATAATATAATAGAGACAGTAGATCTAGCTGGTCTGTCATATTATAATAGAGACAGTAGATCGAGCTGGTCTGTCATGTTATGAATAGAGACAGTAGATCTAGCCGGTCGTCATAATATAATAGAGACAGTATGATCTAGCTGGTCTGTCATAATTATGATAGAGACAGTAGATCTGGCTGATCTCAGTCATAAAAATAATAGAGACAGTAGATCGAGCTGGTCTTGTTCATGTTATAATAGAAACAGTAGATCTAGCTGGTCTGTCATAATATAATGGAGACAGTAGATCGAGCTGTCTTTCATGTTATAATAGAAACAGTAGATCTAGCTGGTCTGTCATAATATAATAGAGACAGTATATCTATCTGGTCTGTCAAATTATAATAGAGACAGTAGATCTACCTGGTCTGTCATAATATAATAGAGACAGTAGATCTAGCTGGTCTGTCATAATATGATAGAGACAGATCTAGCTGGATCTGTCATTAAAACAATAGAGACAAGACTGAGCTGGTCTTTCATGTTATAATAGAAACAGTAGATCTAGCTGGTCTGTCATAATATAATAGAGACAGTATATCTAGCTGGTCTGTCAAATTATAATAGAGACAGTAGATCTAGCTGATTCGTCATAAAATAATAGAGAGACAGTAGATCGAGCTGGTCTGTCATAATATGATAGAGACAGTAGATCTAATGGATCTGTCATACAATAATAGAGAGCAGTAGACAGTAGATCTACCTGGCTTCATTTAATAGAGACATGTCTAGCTAATT
This sequence comes from Oncorhynchus keta, assembly GCF_023373465.1. Taxonomy (NCBI): domain Eukaryota; kingdom Metazoa; phylum Chordata; class Actinopteri; order Salmoniformes; family Salmonidae; genus Oncorhynchus; species Oncorhynchus keta. The sequence goes on along the minus strand of NW_026282135.1, from coordinate 2,450 downwards.
ATATAGAGACAGTAGATCTAGCTGTTCTTGTCATAATATAGAGACAGTATATCTAGCTGGTCTGTCATATTATAATAGAGACAGTAGATCTAGCTGGTCTGTCATATTATAATGGGGACAGTAGATCTAGCTGGTCTGTCATAATAGAATAGAGACAGTAGATCTAGCTATTCTGTCAGCATTATAATAGAGACATTAGATCTAGCTGGTCTTTCATATTATAATACAGACAGTTGATCTAGCTGGTCTGTCATATTATAACAGAGACAGCAGATTCGCTGGTCTGTCATAAAATAATAGAGACAGTAGATCTAGCTGGTCTGTCATATTATAATAGAGACAGTAGATCTAGCTGGTCTGTCATAGTTATAATGGGGACAGTAGATCTAGCTGGTCTGTCATAATAGAATATAAGACAGTAGATCTAGCTGGTCTGTCACATTATAATAGAGACATTAGATCTAGCTGGGTCTTTCATATTATAATACAGACAGTTGATCTAGCTGTCTGTCATATTATAATAGAGACAGTAGATCTAGCTGGTCTGTCATAATAGAAGAGACAGTAGATCTAGTTGTTCTGTCATAATATGAGACAGTATATCTAGCTGGTCTTTCATATTGAGACAGAGACAATAGACTACTTCCGGTCTGTCATAATATAATAGACAGTAGATCTAGCTGTTCTGGTCATAATATGAGATAGATCTAGCTGGTCTTTCATATTATAATAGAGACAATAGATCTACCTGGTCTGTCATAATATAATAGATACAGTAGATCTACCTGGTCTGTCATAGAATAATAGGCATGGGTAGATCTAGCTGGTCTGTCATATAATAGAGACAGCAGATCTAGCCGGGTCTGTCATAACATAATATATATTTGCATATCTAGCCGTCTGTCAAATTATAATAGAGACAGTAGATCTAGCTGGTTCGTCATAATATAGCAGAGACAGTAGATCTACCTGATCTGTCATAAAATAATAGAGACAGTAGATCTAGCTGGTCTATCATATTATAATGGACACAGTAGATCTAGCTGGTCTGTCATAATATAATAGAGACTGTAGATCTAGCTGGTCTGTCATATTATAATAGAGACAGTAGATGTCGCTGGTCTGTCATAATATAATAGAGACAGTAGATCTAGCTGGTCTGTCATATTATAATGGAGACAGTAGATCGAGCTGGTCTTTCATGTTATAATAGAAACAGTAGATCTAGCTGGTCTGTCATAATATAATAGAGACAGTATATCTAGCTGGTCTGTCAAATTATGATAGAGACAGTAGATCTAGCTGATCTGTCATAAAATAATAGAGACAGTAGATCGAGCTGGTCTTTCATGTTATAATAGAAACAGTAGATCTAGCTGGTCTGTCATAATATAATAGAGACAGTATATCTAGCTGGTCTGTCAAATTATGATAGAGACAGTAGATCTAGCTGATCTGTCATAAAATAATAGAGACAGAAGATCGAGCTGTTCTTTCATGTTATAATAGAGACAGTAGATCTAGCTGGTCTGTCATATTATAATAGAGACAGTAGATCTAGCTGTTCTGTCATAATATGAGACAGTATATCTAGCTGGTCTGTCATATTATAATAGAGACAGTAGATCTAGCTGGTCTGTCATATTATAATGGGGACAGTAGATCTAGCTGGTCTGTCACATTATAATAGAGACATTAGATCTAGCTGGTCTGTCATATTATAATACAGACAGTTGATCTAGCTGGTCTGTCATATTATAATAGAGACAGTAGATCTAGCTGGTCTGTCATAAAATAATAGAGACAGTAGATCTAGCTGGTCTATCATGTTATAATGGAGACAGTAGATCTAGCTGGTCTGTCATAATATAATAGAGACTGTAGATCTAGCTGGTCTGTCATATTATAATAGAGACAGTAGATGTCACTGGTCTGTCATAATATAATAGAGACAGTAGATCGAGCTGGTCTGTCATAATATGATAGAGACAGTAGATCTAGCTGGTCTGTCATATTATAATAGAGACAGTAGATCTAGCTGGTCTGTCATATTATAATAGAGACAGTAGATCTATCTGGTCTGTCATAATATAATAGAGACAGTAGATCTAGCTGGTCTGTCATATTATAATAGAGACAGTAGATCTAGCTGGTCTGTCATAATATAATAGAGACAGTAGATCTAGCTGGTCTGTCATATTATAATAGAGACAGTAGATCTAGCTGGTCTGTCATATTATAATAGAGACAGTAGATCTAGCTGGTCTGTCATAATATAATAGAGACAGTAGATCTAGCTGGTCTGTCATATTATAATAGAGACAGTAGATCTAGCTGGTCTGTCATATTATAATAGAGACAGTAGATCTAGCTGGTCTGTCATAATATGAATAGAGACAGTAGATCTAGCTGGTCTGTCACACATAATAGAGACAGTAGATCTAGCTGGT
>NW_026282134.1:0-5081 GCF_023373465.1 Oncorhynchus keta | reverse complement strand
GAATTCTAAATCAGGTGAACAGAAGGGACTTGAGTTCCTGTATGTTGTTATGATCCGGTTGGAGCGAGCGGTCGCATTCGCACTCTCGCTCTGCAGGTTGTATAACTTTTTCATTACATTTCATTATAGTACAACGGTTGATTTGTCTAATCTTAGTAATTCTTCTTAGCTAGCTACATAGCCGCCCTTGTATCAGAGATAATTGCATAATTATCGTATTTCGTCGCCCTAACGTAGCCTTCACTGCTATTCCGCCCAGGAGCTAGCTAACGCACACAGATTAGCATCACTGTAGTGCTATTCACTCAACTGTACGACTTGATTAGTTCAGTGTTAGCTAGCTACATAGCTGTCTTTGTTTCCAAGATAATTGTGTAGTTTAGTGTGTGTAGCCTTGGAGTGATTATCTTAATTCACTGGAGGTCTCGCTAGCCAGCTATTTGTCGCCCTTAACCTGTTAGGCCGCCCCATCCCGGATCCGGGATTGTGACTACAGCCTCAAGCTCATTACCATAACGCAACATTAGCGATTTCTGAAAATTGCAAAATAAATGAAATAAATATGCCTGTCCTCAAGCTTATCCTTTCTTAACAATCCTGTCGTCTCAGATTTTCAAAATATGCTTTAGAACCAGAGAAAATCAATAATTTGTGTAAGAGTGGTGATAGCTAGCGTAGCATTTAGCGTTAGCATTTAGCACGCAACATTCACAAAAACCAGCAAAGGGATCAAATAAAATAATTTACCTTTGAAGAACTTCAGATGTTTCAATGAGGAGACTCTCAGTTACATAGCAGATGTCCAGTTTTTCCTGAAAGATGCTTGTGTAGGACACAACGTTCCGTTTTGTTACTATGCATTTGGCTACCGAAACTAACCGAAAATTCAGTCACCTAAACGTCGAACTTTTTTCCGAATTAACTCCATAATATCGACTGAAACATGGAAAACGTTGTTTGAATCAATCCTCAAGGTGTTTGGTCATATATCTCTTCATTGAAATGCCAGTCCTAGACACGTGCATTCTTCTCTGATTCGGATGGAAAAATACTGGGACCTGACTTTTGCGCACCAATTTCCACGCAGACACCATGCGGGACACTTGGTAATTGTAGGCTCTTATGGCCAATCTTCCAATGATATGCCTACAAATACGTCACAATGCTGCAGACACCTGGGGGAAACGATAGGAAGTGTCCGTTGATTCCTGTGCCATTCACAGCCATATAAGGAGATCATTGAAAACGTGCCTTCAAAAATCCTGTTGATTTCCTGGTCACTCAAACATCTTGGTTTTGCCTGTAGATATTGTTCTATGGCACTCACAGTGAAAATCTTTACAGTTCTGGAAACGTCAGAGTGTCTTCTTTCCAAAACTATCAATTCCAAGCATAGTCGAGCATCTTTTCGTGACAAAATATCGCGCTAAAAACGGGCACGTCTTTTTATCCAAAAATGAAATACTGCCCCTAGAGTTCTAACAGGTTAACGTAGGAGACTCTGCTGGCTAGCCAACAGCTAACTGCTAACAGCTAGCCAACGTCTACTGTTTTGAATTCAACAACCCGGTCAGGTAGTTTCACATTTTCACTTCATTTCATTACAGTACAACGGTTTGATTTGTTTGATCGTAGCTAGCTACATAGCCGTCTTTGTTTCAAAGATAATTGTGTAGTCTAGACCGATTCCCTAGGTTAGCTAGCCAGCTATTGTCGCTTCTTTTAACTCAACGTAACGTAAACAACACTGCTAGCTAGCCAGCTAGCCCCCGAATAGCAGCACTGTAGAATTATTACACTCAACGGAACGACTTGATTAGTGTAGTGTCAACAACGCAGCTACTGCCAGCTAGCCTACTTTAGCAGTACTGTATCATTTTAATCATTTTAGTCAATAAGATTCTTGCTACGTAAGCTTAACTTTCTGAACATTCGAGACGTGTAGTCCGCTTGTCATTCCAATTTCCTTGCATTAGCGTAGCCTTTTCTGTAGCCTGTCAACTATGTGTCTGTCTATCCCTGTTCTCTCCTCTCTGCACAGACCATACAAACGCTCCACACCGCATGGCCGCGACCACCCTAACCTGGTGGTCCCAGCGCGTACGACCCACGTGGAGTTCCAGGTCTCTGGTAGCCTCTGGAACTGCCAATCTGCGGCCAACAAGGCAGAGTTCATCTCAGCCTATGCCTCCCTCCAGTCCCTTGACTTCTTGGCACTGACGGAAACATGGATCACCACAGATAACACTGCTACTCCTACTGCTCTCTCCTCGTCCGCCCACGTGTTCTCGCACACCCCGAGAGCTTCTGGTCAGCGGGGTGGTGGCACCGGGATCCTCATCTCTCCCAAGTGGTCTTTCTCTTTCTCCCCTTACCCATCTGTCTATTGCCTCCTTTGAATTCCATGCTGTCACAGTTACCAGCCCTTTCAAGCTTAACATCCTTATCATTTATCGCCCTCCAGGTTCCCTCGGAGAGTTCATCAATGAGCTTGATGCCTTGATAAGCTCCTTTCCTGAGGACGGCTCACCTCTCACAGTTCTGGGCGACTTTAACCTCCCCACGTCTACCTTTGACTCATTCCTCTCTGCCTCCTTCTTTCCACTCCTCTCCTCTTTGACCTCACCCTCTCACCCTCCCCCTACTCACAAGGCAGGCAATACGCTTGACCTCATCTTTACTAGATGCTGTTCTTCCACTAACCTCATTGCAACTCCTCCAAGTCTCCGACCACTACCTTGTATCCTTTTCCCTCTCGCTCTCATCCAACACTTCCCACACTGCCCCTACTCGGATGGTATCGCGCCGTCCCAACCTTCGCTCTCTCTCCCCGCTACTCTCTCCTCTTCCATCCTATCTTCTCTTCCCTCTGCTCAAACTTTCTCCAACCTATCTCCTGATTCTGCCTCCTCAACCCTCCTCTCCTCCCTTACTGCATCCTTTGACTCCCTATGTCCCCTATCCTCCAGGCCGGCTCGGTCCTCCCCTCCCGCTCCGTGGCTCGACGACTCATTGCGAGCTCACAGAACAGGGCTCCGGGCAGCCGAGCGGAAATGGAGGAAAACTCGCCTCCCTGCGGACCTGGCATCCTTTCACTCCCTCCTCTCTACATTTTCCTCCTCTGTCTCTGCTGCTAAAGCCACTTTCTACCATTCTAAATTCCAAGCATCTGCCTCTAACCCTAGGAAGCTCTTTGCCACCTTCTCCTCCCTCCTGAATCCTCCCCTCCCTCCTCCCTCTCTGCAGATGACTTCGTCAACCATTTTGAAAAGAAGGTCGATGACATCCGATCCTCGTTTGCTAAGTCAAACGACACCGCTGGTTCTGCTCACACTGCCCTACCCTATGCTCTGACCTCTTTCTCCCCTCTCTCTCCAGATGAAATCTCGCGTCTTGTGACGGCCGGCCGCCCAACAACCTGCCCGCTTGACCCTATCCCCTCCTCTCTTCTCCAGACCATTTCCGGAGACCTTCTCCTTACCTCACCTCGCTCATCAACTCATCCCTGACCGCTGGCTACGCCCCTCCCGTCTTCAAGAGAGCGAGAGTTGCACCCCTTCTGAAAAACCTACACTCGATCCCTCCGATGTCAACAACTACAGACCAGTATCCCTTCTCTTTTCTCTCCAAAACTCTTGAGCGTGCCGTCCTTGGCCAGCTCTACCGCTATCTCTCTCAGAATGACCTTCTTGATCCAAATCAGTCAGGTTTCAAGACTAGTCATTCAACTGAGACTGCTCTTCTCTGTATCACGGAGGCGCTCCGCACTGCTAAAGCTAACTCTCTCTCCTCTGCTCTCATCCTTCTAGACCTATCGGCTGCCTTCGATACTGTGAACCATCAGATCCTCCTCTCCACCCTCTCCGAGTTGGGCATCTCCGGCGCGGCCCACGCTTGGATTAGCGTCCTACCTGACAGGTCGCTCCTACCAGGTGGCGTGGCGAGAATCTGTCTCCTCACCACGCGCTCTCACCACTGGTGTCCCCCAGGGCTCTGTTCTAGGCCCTCTCTTATTCTCGCTATACACCAAGTCACTTGGCTCTGTCATAACCTCACATGGTCTCTCCTATCATTGCTATGCAGACGACACACAATTAATCTTCTCCTTTCCCCTTCTGATGACCAGGTGGCGAATCGCATCTCTGCATGTCTGGCAGACATATCAGTGTGGATGACGGATCACCACCTCAAGCTGAACCTCAGCAAGACGGAGCTCCTCTTCCTCCCGGGAAGGACTGCCCGCTCCATGATCTCGCCATCACGGTTGACAACTCCATTGTGTCCTCCTCCCAGAGCGCTAAGAACCTTGGCGTGATCCTGGACAACACCCTGACGTTCTCAACTAACATCAAGGCGGTGTCCCGTTCCTGTAGGTTCATGCTCTACAACATCCGCAGAGTACGACCCTGCCTCACACAGGAAGCGGCGCAGGTCCTAATCCAGGCACTTGTCATCTCCCGTCTTGGATTACTGCAACTCGCTGTTGGCTGGGCTCCCTGCCTGTGCCATTAAACCCCTACAACTCATCCAGAACGCCGCAGCCCGTCTGGTGTTCAACCTTCCCAAGTTCTCTCACGTCACCCCGCTCCTCCGCCTCTCCACTGGCTTCCAGTTGAAGCTCGCATCCGCTACAAGACCATGGTGCTCGCCACGGAGCTGTGAGGGGAACGGCACCTCAGTACCTCCAGGCTCTGATCAGGCCCTACACCCAAACAAGGGCACTGCGTTCATCCACCTCTGGCCTGCTCGCCTCCCTACCACTGAGGAAGTACAGTTCCCGCTCAGCCCAGTCAAAACTGTTCGCTGCTCTGGCCCCCAATGGTGGAACAAACTCCCTCACGACGCCAGGACAGCGGAGTCAATCACCACCTTCCGGAGACACCTGAAACCCCACCTCTTCAAGGAATACCTAGGATAGGGTAAGTAAGGGTAAGTAATCCTTCTCACCCCCCTTCTCCCCCCAACAAGATTTAGATGCAAGTGGCTGTTCCACTGGTTGTCATAAGGTGTATGCACCAATTTGTAAGTCGCTCTGGATAAGAGCGTCTGCTAAATGACTTAAATGTAAATGTAAATGTAAA
>NW_026282133.1:0-22460 GCF_023373465.1 Oncorhynchus keta | reverse complement strand
TTATATTACCTGATCTACCATCTACTGTCATTATATTACCCTGGTCTACCATCTACTGTCATTATATTACCCTGGTCTACCATCTACTGTCATTATATTACCCTGGTCTACCATCTACTGTCATTATATTACCCTGGTCTACCATCTACTGTCATTATATTACCCTGGTCTACCATCTACTGTCATTATATTACCCTGGTCTACCATCTACTGTCAATATATTACCCTGGTCTACTTTCTACTGTCATTATATTACCCTGATCTACCATCTACTGTCATTATATTACCCTGGTCTACCCTCTACTGTCATTATATTACCCTGATCTACCATCTACTGTCATTATATTTCCCTGGTCTACCATCTACTGTCATTATATTACCCTGGTCTACCATCTACTGTCAATATATTACCCTGGTCTACTTTCTACTGTCATTATATTACCCTAGTCTACTTTCTCCTGCCATTAAATTACCCTGGTCTACCATCTACTGTCATTTATATTACCTGGTCTACCATCTACTGTCCAGTCTATTAACCTGGTCTGCCATCTACTGTTGTCATTTATATTGCCCTGGTCTACACATCTACTGTCATTATATTACTCGGGTCTACCATCTGCTGTCATTATATTACCCTGGTCTACCATCTACTGTCATTATATTACCCTACTTTCTACTGGTCTACTTTCTTCTGTCATTAAATTAATCTGGTCTACCCTCTACTGTCATTATATTTCCCTGGTCTGCCATCTACTGTCAATCTATTAACCTGGTCTACCATCTACTGTCATTATATTACCCTGGTCTACCCTCTACTGTCATTATATTACCCTGGTCTACCATCTACTATCAATATATTACCCTGGTCTACCATCTACTGTCAATATATTACCCTGGTCTACTTTCTACTGTCATTATATTACCCTGGTCTACTTTCTACTGTCATTAGAATTACCCTGGTCTACCATCTACTGTCATTATATTACCCTGATCTACCATCTACTGTCATTATATTTCCCTTTTCTACCATCTGATGTCAATCTATTAACCTGGTCTACCATCTACTGTCATTATATTACCCTGGTCTACCATCTACTGTCATTATATTACCCTGGTCTACCATCTACTGTCATTATATTACCTGGTCTACCATCTACTGTCAATATATTACCTGGTCTACCATCTACTGTCAATATATTACACTGATCTACTTTCTACTGTCATTATATTACCTGGTCTACCCTCTACTGTCATTATATTACCCTGATCTGCATCTACTGTCATTATATTTCCTAGTCTACCATCTACTGTCATTATATTACCCTGGTCTACCATCTACTGTCAATATATTACCCCTTTATCTACTTTCTACTGTCATTATATTACCCTAGTCTACTTTCTCCTGCCATTACATTACCTGGTCTACCCTCTACTGTCATTATATTACCCTGGTCTACCATCTACTGTCAATCCTATTAGCCTGGTCTACCATCTACTGTCATTATATTACCCTGGTCTACCATCTACTGTCAATATATTACCTGGTCTACTTTCTACTGTCATTATATTACCTGGTCTACCATCTACTGTCATTATATTACCCTGGTCTACCATCTACTGTCATTATATTACCCTGGTCTACTTTCTGCTGTCATTATATTACCTGATCTACCATCTACTGTCATTATATTACCCTGGTCTACTTTCTACTGTCATTTATATTACCCTGGTCTGCCATCTACTGTCATTATATTACCTGGTCTACCATCTACTGTCATTATATCACCTGGTCTACCATCTACTGTCATTATATTACCCTGGTCTACCCTCTACTGTCATTATATTACCCTGATCTACCATCTACTGTCATTATATTACCCTGGTCTACCATCTACTGTCATTATATTACCCTGGTCTACCATCTACTGTCAATTATATTACCCTGGTCTACCATCTACTGTCATTATATTACCCTGGTCTACCATCTACTGTCATTATATTACCCTGGTCTACTTTCTACTGTCATTATATTACCCTGATCTACTTTCTACTGTCATTATATTACCTGGTCTACCTCTACTGTCATTTATATTACCTGGTCTACTTTCTACTGTCATTATATTACCCTGGTCTACTTTCTACTGTCATTAAATTACCCTGGTCTACCATCTACTGTCATTATATTACCCTGGTCTACCATCTACTGTCATTATATTACCCTGGTCTACCATCTACTGTCATTATATTACCCTGGTCTACCATCTACTGTCAATATATTACCCTGGTCTACTTTCTACTGTCATTATATTACCTGATCTACTTTCTACTGTCATTATATTACCTAGTCTACCATCTACTGTCATTATATTACCCTGGTCTACCCTCTACTGTCATTATATTACCTGGTCTACCATCTACTGTCATTATATTACCCTGGTCTACCATCTACTGTCATTATATTACCCTGGTCTACCCTCTACTGTCATTATATTACCCTGATCTACCATCTACTGTCATTATATTACCCTGGTCTACCATCTACTGTCATTATATTACCCTGGTCTACTTTCTACTGTCATTATATTACCCTGGTCTACTTTCTACTGTCATTATATTACCCTGGTCTACCATCTACTGTCATTATATTGCCTGGTCTACTTTCTACTGTCATTATATTACCCTGATCTACCATCTACTGTCATTATATTACCCTGGTCTACCATCTCTACTGTCATTATATTACACCGATCTACCATCTACTGTCATTATATTACCCTGGTCTACCATCTACTGTCATTATATTACCCTGGTCTACCATCTACTGTCAATATATTACCCTGGTCTACTTTCTACTGTCATTATATTACCCTGATCTACCATCTACTGTCATTATATTTCCTGGTCTACCATCTACTGTCATTATATTACCCTGGTCTACCATCTACTGTCAATATATTACCCTGGTCTACCATCTACTGTCATTATATTACCCTAGTCTACTTTCTACTGTCATTATATTACCCTGGTCTACTTTCTACTGTCATTATATTACCTGGTCTACCATCTACTGTCATTATATTACCCTGGTCTACCATCTACTGTCATTATATTACCCGATCTACCATCTACTGTCATTATATTTCCCTGGTCTACCATCTACTGTCATTATATTACCCTGGTCTACCATCTACTGTCAATATATTACCCTGGTCTACTTTCTACTGTCATTATATTACCCTAGTCTACTTTCTCCTGCCATTAAATTACCCTGGTCTACCATCTACTGTCATTATATTACCCTGGTCTACCATCTACTGTCAATCTATTAACCTGGTCTACCATCTACTGTCATTATATTACCCTGGTCTACCATCTACTGTCATTATATTACCCTGGTCTACCATCTGCTGTCATTATATTCTACCTACTGTCATTATATTACCCTGGTCTACTTTCTACTGTCATTATATTACCCTGGTCTACTTTCTACTGTCATTAAATTAATCTGGTCTACCCTCTACTGGCATTATATTTCCCTGGTCTACCATCTACTGTCAATCTATTAACCTGGTCTACCATCTACTGTCATTATATTACCCTGGTCTACCCTCTACTGTCATTATATTACCCTGGTCTACCATCTACTATCATTATATTACCCTGGTCTACCATCTACTGTCAATATATTACCCTGGTCTACTTTCTACTGTCATTATATTACCCTGGTCTACTTTCTACTGTCATTATATTACCCTGGTCTACCATCTACTGTCATTATATTACCCTGGTCTACCATCTACTGTCATTATATTACCCTGGTCTACCATCTACTGTCATTATATTACCCTGGTCTACCATCTACTGTCATTATATTACCCTGGTCTACCATCTACTGTCATTATATTACCCTGGTCTACCATCTACTGTCATTATATTACCCTGGTCTACTTTCTACTGTCATTATATTACCCTGGTCTACCATCTACTGTCATTATATTACCATCTGGTCTACTTTCTACTGTCATTATATTACCCTGGTCTACCATCTACTGTCATTATATTACCCTGGTCTACCATCTACTGTCATTATATTACCCTGGTCTACCATCTACTGTCATTATATTACCCTGGTCTACCATCTACTGTCATTATATTACCCTGGTCTACCATCTACTGTCATTATATTACCCTGGTCTACCATCTACTGTCATTATATTACCCTGGTCTACCATCTACTGTCATTATATTACCCTGGTCTACCATCTACTGTCATTATATTTCCCTGGTCTACCATCTACTGTCATTATATTAACCTGGTCTACCATCTACTGTCATTATATTACCCTGGTCTACCATCTACTGTCATTATATTACCTGGTCTACCATCTACTGTCAATATATTACCCTGGTCTACCATCTACTGTCATTATATTACCCTGGTCTACTTTCTACTGTCATTATATTACCCTGGTCTACCATCTACTGTCATTATATTACCCTGGTCTACCCTCTACTGTCATTATATTACCCTGATCTACCATCTACTGTCATTATATTTCCCTGGTCTACCATCTACTGTCAATCTATTAACCTGTCTACCATCTACTGTCATTATATTACCCTGGTCTACCATCTATTGTCATTATATTACCCCTGGTCTACCATCTACTGTCATTATATTACCTGGTCTACCATCTACTGTCATTATATTACCCTGGTCTACCATCTACTGTCATTATATTACCCTGGTCTACTTTCTACTGTCATTATATTACCCTGGTCTACCATCTACTGTCATTATATTACCCTGGTCTACCATCTACTGTCATTATATTACCCTAGTCTACTTTCTACTGTCATTAAATTACCCTGGTCTACCATCTACTGTCATTATATTACCCTGGTCTACTTTCTACTGTCATTATATTACCCTGGTCTACCCTCTACTGTCATTATATTACCCTGGTCTACCCTCTACTGTCATTATATTACCCTGGTCTACCCTCTACTGTCATTATATTACCCTGGTCTACCATCTACTGTCATTATATTACCCTGGTCTACCATCTACTGTCATTATATTACCCTGGTCTACCATCTACTGTCATTATATTACCCTGGTCTACTTTCTACTGTCATTATATTACCCTGGTCTACCATCTACTGTCATTATATTACCCTGGTCTACCATCTACTGTCATTATATTACCCTGGTCTACCATCTACTGTCATTATATTACCTGGTCTACCATCTACTGTCATTATATTACCCTGGTCTACCATCTACTGTCATTATATTACCCTGGTCTACCCTTTCTACTGTCATTATATTTCCCTGGTCTACCATCTACTGTCATTATATTACCCTGGTCTACCATCTACTGTCAATATATTACCCTGGTCTACTTTCTACTGTCATTATATTACCCTGGTCTACTTTCTACTGTCATTATATTACCCTGGTCTACCCTCTACTGTCATTATATTACCCTGGTCTACCCTCTACTGTCATTATATTACCCTGGTCTACCATCTACTGTCATTATATTACCCTGGTCTACCATCTACTGTCATTATATTACCCTGGTCTACTTTCTACTGTCATTATATTACCTGGTCTACTTTCTACTGTCATTATATTACCCTGGTCTACCATCTACTGTCATTATATTACCCTGGTCTACTTTCTACTGTCATTATATTACCCTGGTCTACCCTCTACTGTCATTATATTACCCTGGTCTACCATCTACTGTCATTATATTACCCTGGTCTACCATCTACTGTCATTATATTACCCTGGTCTACTTTCTACTGTCATTATATTACCCTGGTCTACCCTCTACTGTCATTATATTACCCTGGTCTACCATCTACTGTCATTATATTACCCTGGTCTACCATCTACTGTCATTATATTACCCTGGTCTACCATCTACTGTCATTATATTACCCTGGTCTACTTTCTACTGTCATTATATTACCCTGGTCTACCATCTACTGTCATTATATTACCCTGGTCTACCCTCTACTGTCATTATATTACCCTGGTCTACCATCTACTGTCATTATATTACCCTGGTCTACCATCTACTGTCATTATATTCTGGTCTACCATCTACTGTCATATATATTACCCTGGTCTACCATCTACTGTCATTATATTACCCTGGTCTACTACTGTCATTATATTACTACTGTCATTATATTACCCTGGTCTACCATCTACTGTCATTATATTACCCTGGTCTACCATCTACTGTCATTATATTACCCTGGTCTACCATCTACTGTCATTATATTACCCTGGTCTACCATCTACTGTCATTATATTACCCTGGTCTACCATCTACTGTCATTATATTACCCTGGTCTACCATCTACTGTCATTATATTACCCTGGTCTACCATCTACTGTCATTATATTACCCTGGTCTACCATCTACTGTCATTATATTACCCTGGTCTACCATCTACTGTCATTATATTACCCTGGTCTACCATCTACTGTCATTAAATTAACCTGGTCTACCATCTACTGTCATTATATTACCCTGGTCTACCATCTACTGTCATTATATTACCCTGGTCTACCATCTACTGTCATTATATTACCCTGGTCTACCATCTACTGTCATTATATTACCCTGGTCTACCATCTACTGTCATTATATTACCCTGGTCTACCATCTACTGTCATTATATTACCCTGGTCTACCATCTACTGTCATTATATTACCCCTGGTCTACCATCTACTGTCATTATATTACCCTGGTCTACCATCTACTGTCATTATATTACCCTGGTCTACCATCTACTGTCATTATATTACCCTGGTCTACCATCTACTGTCATTATATTACCCTGGTCTACCATCTACTGTCATTATATTACCCTGGTCTACCATCTACTGTCATTATATTACCCTGGTCTACCATTCTACTGTCATTATATTACCCTGGTCTACCATCTACTGTCATTATATTACCCTGGTCTACCATCTACTGTCATTATATTACCCTGGTCTACCATCTACTGTCATTATATTACCCTGGTCTACCATCTACTGTCATTATATTACCCTGGTCTACCATCTACTGTCATTATATTACCCTGGTCTACCATCTACTGTCATTATATTACCCTGGTCTACCATCTACTGTCATTATATTACCCTGGTCTACCATCTACTGTCATTATATTACCCTGGTCTACCATCTACTGTCATTATATTACCCTGGTCTACCATCTACTGTCATTATATTACCCTGGTCTACCATCTACTGTCATTATATTACCCTGGTCTACCATCTACTGTCATTATATTACCCTGGTCTACTTTCTACTGTCATTATATTACCCTGGTCTACCATCTACTGTCATTATATTACCCTGGTCTACCATCTACTGTCATTATATTACCCTGGTCTACCATCTACTGTCATTATATTAACCCTGGTCTACCATCTACTGTCATTATATTACCCTGGTCTACCATCTACTGTCATTATATTACCCTGGTCTACCATCTGCTGTCATTATATTACCCTGGTCTACCATCTACTGTCATTATATTACCCTGGTCTACTTTCTACTGTCATTATATTACCCTAGTCTACTTTCTTCTCTCATTAAATTAATCTGGTCTACCCTCTACTGTCATTATATTTCCCTGGTCTACCATCTACTGTCAATCTATTAACCTGGTCTACCATCTACTGTCATTATATTACCCTGGTCTACCATCTACTATCATTATATTACCCTGGTCTACCATCTACTGTCAATATATTACCCTGGTCTACTTTCTACTGTCATTATATTACCCTAGTCTACTTTCTACTGTCATTATATTACCCTGGTCTACCATCTACTGTCATTATATTACCCTGGTCTACCCTCTACTGTCATTATATTACCCTGATCTACCATCTACTGTCATTATATTTCCCTGGTCTACCATCTACTGTCAATCTATTACCCTGGTCTACCATCTACTGTCATTATATTACCCTGGTCTACCATCTACTGTCATTATATTACCCTGGTCTACCATCTACTGTCATTATATTACCCTGGTCTACCATCTACTGTCATTATATTACCCTGGTCTACCATCTACTGTCATTATATTACCCTGGTCTACCATCTACTGTCATTATATTACCCTGATCTACCATCTACTGTCATTATATTACCCTGGTCTACTTTCTACTGTCATTATATTACCCTAGTCTACTTTCTACTGCCATTAAATTACCCTGGTCTACCATCTACTGTCATTATATTACCCTGGTATACAATCTACTGTCATTATATTACCCTGGTCTACTTCTACTGTCATTATATTACCCTGGTCTACCCTCTACTGTCATTATATTACCCTGGTCTACCCTCTACTGTCATTATATTACCCTGGTCTACCATCTACTGTCATTATATTACCCTGGTCTACCATCTACTGTCATTATATTACCCTGGTCTACCATCTACTGTCAATATATTACCCTGGTCTACTTTCTACTGTCATTATATTACCCTGGTCTACTTCTACTGTCATTAAATTACCCTGGTCTACCATCTACTGTCATTATATTACCCTGGTCTACCATCTACTGTCATTATATTACCCTGGTCTACCATCTACTGTCATTATATTACCCTGGTCTACCTTCTACTGTCATTATATTACCCTAGTCTACTTTCTACTGTCATTAAATTACCCTGGTCTACCATCTACTGTCATTATATTACCCTGGTCTACCATCTACTGTCATTATATTACCCTGGTCTACCATCTACTGTCATTATATTACCCTGGTCTACCATCTACTGTCATTATATTACCCTGGTCTACCATCTACTGTCATTATATTACCCTGGTCTACCATCTACTGTCATTATATTACCCTGGTCTACCATCTACTGTCATTATATTACCCTGGTCTACCATCTACTGTCATTATATTACCCTGGTCTACTTTCTACTGTCATTATATTACCCTGGTCTACCATCTACTGTCATTATATTACCCTGGTCTACCCTCTACTGTCATTATATTACCTGGTCTACTATCTACTCATTATATTACCCTGGTCTACCATCTACTGTCATTATATTACCCTGGTCTACCATCTACTGTCATTATATTACCCTGGTCTACCCTCTACTGTCATTATATTACCCTGGTCTACCATCTACTGTCATTATATTACCCTGGTCTACCATCTACTGTCATTATATTACCCTGGTCTACCATCTACTGTCATTATATTACCCTGGTCTACTTCTACTGTCATTATATTACCCTGGTCTACCCTCTACTGTCATTATATTACCCTGGTCTACCCTCTACTGTCATTATATTACCCTCTACCTCTACTGTCATTATATTACCCTGGTCTACCATCTACTGTCATTATATTACCCTGGTCTACTTTCTACTGTCATTATATTACCCTAGTCTACTTTCTACTGTCATTAAATTACCCTGGTCTACCCTCTACTGTCATTATATTACCCTGGTCTACCATCTACTGTCATTATATTACCCTGGTCTACTTTCTACTGTCATTATATTACCCTGGTCTACTTCTACTGTCATTATATTATCCTGGTCTACCCTCTACTGTCATTATATTACCCTGGTCTACCATCTACTGTCATTATATTACCCTGGTCTACCATCTACTGTCATTATATTACCCTGGTCTACCATCTACTGTCATTATATTACCCTGGTCTACTACATCTACTGTCATTATATTACCCTGGTCTACCATCTACTGTCATTATATTAACCTGGTCTACCATCTACTGTCATTCTATTAACCTGGTCTACCATCTACTGTCATTATATTACCCTGGTCTACTTTCTACTGTCATTAAATTACCCTGGTCTACCATCTACTGTCATTATATTACCCTGGTCTACCATCTACTGTCATTATATTACCCTGGTCTACCATCTACTGTCATTATATTACCCTGGTCTACCATCTACTGTCATTATATTACCCTGGTCTACTTTCTACTGTCATTAAATTACCCTGGTCTACCCTCTACTGTCATTATATTACCCTGGTCTACCATCTACTGTCAATATATTACCCTGGTCTACCTTCTACTGTCATTATATTACCCTGGTCTACCTTCTACTGTCATTATATTACCCTTTGGTCTACATCTACTGTCATTATATTACCCTGGTCTACCATCTACTGTCATTATATTACCCTGGTCTACTTTCTACTGTCATTATATTACCCTGGTCTACCCTCTACTGTCATTATATTACCCTGATCTACCATCTACTGTCATTATATTACCCTGGTCTACCATCTACTGTCATTATATTACCCTGGTCTACTCTACTGTCATTATATTACCCTGAGTCTACTTTCTACTGTCATTAAATTACCCTGGTCTACCCTCTACTGTCATTATATTACCCTGGTCTACCCTCTACTGTCATTATATTACCCTGGTCTACCATCTACTGTCATTATATTACCCTGGTCTACCATCTACTGTCATTATATTACCCTGGTCTACTTTCTACTGTCATTATATTACCCTGGTCTACCCTCTACTGTCATTATATTACCCTGATCTACCATCTACTGTCATTATATTACCCTGGTCTACCATCTACTGTCATTATATTACCCTGGTCTACCATCTACTGTCATTATATTACCCTGGTCTACCATCTACTGTCATTATATTACCCTGGTCTACCATCTACTGTCATTATATTACCCTGGTCTACCATCTACTGTCATTATATTACCCTGGTCTACCATCTACTGTCAATATATTACCCTGGTCTACTTTCTACTGTCATTATATTACCCTGGTCTACCCTCTACTGTCATTATATTACCCTGGTCTACCATCTACTGTCATTATATTACCCTGGTCTACCATCTACTGTCATTATATTACCCTGGTCTACTTTCTACTGTCATTATATTACCCTAGTCTACTTTCTACTGTCATTAAATTACCCTGGTCTACCATCTACTGTCATTATATTACCCTGGTCTCTACTGTCATTATATTACCCTGGTCTACCATCTACTGTCATTATATTACCCTGGTCTACCATCTACTGTCATTATATTACCCTGGTCTACCTTCTACTGTCATTATATTACCCTGGTCTACCATCTACTGTCATTATATTACCCTGGTCTACCATCTACTCTCATTATATTACCCTGGTCTACCATCTACTGTCATTATATTACCCTGGTCTACCATCTACTGTCATTATATTACCCTGGTCTACCATCTACTGTCATTATATTACCCTGGTCTACCATCTACTGTCATTATATTACCCTGGTCTACCCTCTACTGTCATTATATTACCCTGATCTACCATCTACTGTCATTATATTACCCTGGTCTACCATCTACTGTCATTATATTACCCTGGTCTACTTTCTACTGTCATTATATTACCCTAGTCTACTTTCTACTGTCATTATATTACCCTGGTCTACCCTCTACTGTCATTATATTACCCTGGTCTACCATCTACTGTCATTATATTACCCTGGTCTACCCTCTACTGTCATTATATTACCCTGGTCTACCATCTACTGTCATTATATTACCCTGGTCTACCATCTACTGTCATTATATTACCCTGGTCTACCATCTACTGTCATTATATTACCCTGGTCTACCATCTACTGTCATTATATTACCCTGGTCTACCATCTACTGTCATTATATTACCCTGGTCTACCATCTACTGTCAATTATATTACCCTGGTCTACCATCTACTGTCATTATATTACCCTGGTCTACCATCTACTGTCATTATATTACCCTGGTCTACCATCTACTGTCATTATATTACCCTGGTCTACTTTCTACTGTCATTATATTACCCTGGTCTACAATCTACTGTCATTATATTACCCTAGTCTACTTTTTACTGTCATTAAAATAATCTGGTCTACCCTCTACTGTCATTATATTACCCTGGTCTACCATCTACTGTCATTATATTACCCTGGTCTACCATCTACTGTCATTATATTACCCTGGTCTACCATCTGCTGTCATTATATTACCCTGGTCTACCATCTACTGTCATTATATTACCCTGGTCTACTTTCTACTGTCATTATATTACCCTAGTCTACTTTCTACTGTCATTAAATTAATCTGGTCTACCCTCTACTGTCATTATATTTCCCTGGTCTACCATCTACTGTCAATCTATTAACCTGGTCTACCATCTACTGTCATTATATTACCCTGGTCTACCATCTACTGTCATTATATTACCCTGGTCTACCATCTACTGTCATTATATTACCCTGGTCTACTTTCTACTGTCATTATATTACCCTGGTCTACTTTCTACTGTCATTATATTACCCTGGTCTACCCTCTACTGTCATTATATTACCCTGGTCTACCCTCTACTGTCATTATATTACCCTGATCTACCATCTACTGTCATTATATTTCCCTGGTCTACCATCTACTGTCATTATATTAACCTGGTCTACCATCTACTGTCATTATATTACCCTGGTCTACCATCTACTGTCATTATATTACCCTGGTCTACCATCTACTGTCATTATATTACCCTGGTCTACCATCTACTGTCATTATATTACCCTGGTCTACCATCTACTGTCATTATATTACCCTGGTCTACTTCTACTGTCATTATATTACCCTGGTCTACCATCTACTGTCATTATATTACCCTGGTCTACTTTCTACTGTCATTATATTACCCTAGTCTACTTTCTCCTGTCATTAAATTACCCTGGTCTACCATCTACTGTCATTATATTACCCTGGTATAAAATCTACTGTCATTATATTACCCTGGTCTACCTTCTACTGTCATTAAATTACCCTGGTCTACCCTCTACTGTCATTATATTACCCTGGTCTACTCCTCTACTGTCATTATATTACCCTGGTCTACCATCTACTGTCATTATATTACCCTGGTCTACCATCTACTGTCATTATATTACCCTGGTCTACCATCTACTGTCATTATATTACCCTGGTCTACTTTCTACTGTCATTATATTACCCTAGTCTACTTTCTACTGTCATTAAATTACCCTGGTCTACCATCTACTGTCATTATATTACCCTGGTCTACCATCTACTGTCATTATATTACCCTGGTCTACCATCTACTGTCATTATATTACCCTGGTCTACCATCTACTGTCATTATATTACCCTGGTCTACCATCTACTGTCATTATATTACCCTGGTCTACCCTCTACTGTCATTATATTACCCTGGTCTACCATCTACTGTCATTATATTACCCTGGTCTACTTTCTACTGTCATTATATTACCCTAGTCTACTTTCTACTGTCATTAAATTACCCTGGTCTACCCTCTACTGTCATTATATTACCCTGGTCTACCATCTACTGTCATTATATTACCCTGGTCTACCATCTACTGTCATTATATTACCCTGGTCTACCATCTACTGTCATTATATTACCCTTGTCTACTTTCTACTGTCATTATATTACCCTGGTCTACCCTCTACTGTCATTATATTACCCTGGTCTACCATCTACTGTCATTATATTACCTACTGGTCTCTACTGTCATTATATTACCCTGGTCTACCATCTACTGTCATTATATTCCCTGGTCTACCATCTACTGTCAATCTATTAACCTGGTCTACCTTCTACTGTCCCTATATTACCCTGGTCTACAATCTACTGTCATTATATTACCTGGTCTACCATCTACTGTCATTATATTACTCTGGTCTACCATCTACTGTCATTATATTACCCTGGTCTACCATCTACTGTCATTAAATTACCCTGGTCTACCCTCTACTGTCATTATATTACCCTGGTCTACCATCTACTGTCATTATATTACCCTGGTCTACCATCTACTGTCATTATATTACCCTGGTCTACCATCTACTGTCATTATATTACCCTTTTCTACTTTCTACTGTCCTTATATTACCCTAGTCTACTTTCTACTGTCATTAAATTACCCTGGTCTACCCTCTACTGTCATTATATTACCCTGGTCTACAATCTACTGTCATTATATTACCCTGGTCTACTTTCTACTGTCATTATATTACCCTAGTCTACTTTCTACTGTCATTAAATTACCCTGGTCTACCCTCTACTGTCATTATCTTAACCTGGTCTACCATCTACTGTCATTATATTACCCTGGTCTACCATCTACTGTCATTATATTACCCTGGTCTACCATCTACTGTCATTATATTACCCTTTTCTACTTTCTACTGTCCTTATATTACCCTAGTCTACTTTCTACTGTCATTAAATTACACTGGTCTACCCTCTACTGTCATTATATTACCCTGGTCTACAATCTACTGTCATTATATTACCCTGGTCTACTTTCTACTGTCATTATATTACCCTGGTCTACCCTCTACTGTCATTATATTACCCTGGTCTACCCTCTACTGTCATTATATTACCCTGGTCTACCATCTACTGTCATTATATTACCCTGGTCTACCATCTACTGTCAATATATTACCCTGGTCTACTTTCTACTGTCATTATATTACCCTGGTCTACCCTCTACTGTCATTATATTACCCTGATCTACCATCTACTGTCATTATATTACCCTGGTCTACCATCTACTGTCATTATATTACCCTGGTCTACCATCTACTGTCATTATATTACCCTGGTCTACCATCTACTGTCATTATATTACCCTGGTCTACCATCTACTGTCATTATATTACCCTGGTCTACTTTCTACTGTCATTATATTACCCTGGTCTACCCTCTACTGTCATTATATTACCCTGATCTACCATCTACTGTCATTATATTACCCTGGTCTACCATCTACTGTCATTATATTACCCTGGTCTACTTTCTACTGTCATTATATTACCCTAGTCTACTTTCTACTGTCATTAAATTACCCTGGTCTACCCTCTACTGTCATTATATTACCCTGGTCTACCCTCTACTGTCATTATATTACCCTGGTCTACCATCTACTGTCATTATATTACCCTGGTCTACCATCTACTGTCAATATATTACCCTGGTCTACTTTCTACTGTCATTATATTACCCTGGTCTACCCTCTACTGTCATTATATTACCCTGGTCTACCCTCTACTGTCATTATATTACCCTGGTCTACCATCTACTGTCATTATATTACCCTGGTCTACCATCTACTGTCATTATATTACCCTGGTCTACCATCTACTGTCATTATATTACCCTGGTCTACCATCTACTGTCATTATATTACCTTGGTCTATCATCTACTGTCATTATATTACCCTGGTCTACCATCTACTGTCATTATATTACCCTGGTCTACCATCTACTGTCATTATATTACCCTGGTCTACCCTCTACTGTCATTATATTACCCTGATCTACCATCTACTGTCATTATATTACCCCTGGTCTACCATCTACTGTCATTATATTACCCTGGTCTACTTTCTACTGTCATTATATTACCCTAGTCTACTTTCTACTGTCATTAAATTACCCTGGTCTACACCTCTACTGTCATTATATTACCCTGGTCTACCCTCTACTGTCATTATATTACCCTGGTCTATCATCTACTGTCATTATATTACCCTGGTCTACCATTTACTGTCAATATATTACCCTGGTCTACTTTCTACTGTCATTATATTACCCTGGTCTACCCTCTACTGTCATTATATTACCCTGATCTACCATCTACTGTCATTATATTACCCTGGTCTACCATCTACTGTCATTATATTACCCTGGTCTACCATCTACTGTCATTATATTACCTTGGTCTACCATCTACTGTCATTATATTACCCTGGTCTACCATCTACTGTCAATATATTACCCTGGTCTACTTTCTACTGTCATTATATTACCCTGGTCTACCATCTACTGTCATTATATTACCCTGGTCTACCATCTACTGTCATTATATTACCCTGGTCTACTTTCTACTGTCATTATATTACCCTAGTCTACTTTCTACTGTCATTAAATTACCCTGGTCTACCCTCTACTGTCATTATATTACCCTGGTCTACCCTCTACTGTCATTATATTACCCTGGTCTCTACTGTCATTATATTACCCTGATCTACCATCTACTGTCATTATATTACCCTGGTCTACCATCTACTGTCATTATATTACCCTGGTCTACCCTCTACTGTCATTCTATTACCCTGGTCTACCATCTACTGTCATTATATTACCCTGGTCTACCATCTACTGTCATTATATTACCCTGGTCTACCATCTACTGTCATTATATTACCCTGGTCTACCATCTACTGTCATTATATTACCCTGGTCTACCATCTACTGTCATTATATTACCCTAGTCTACTTTCTACTGTCATTAAATTACCCTGGTCTACCCTCTACTGTCATTATATTACCCTGGTCTACCCTCTACTGTCATTATATTACCCTGGTCTCTACTGTCATTATATTACCCTGGTCTACCATCTACTGTCATTATACTTCCCTGGTCTACCATCTACTGTCAATCTATTAACCTGGTCTACCTTCTACTGTCCCTATATTACCCTGGTCTACCATCTACTGTCATTATATTACCCTGGTCTACAATCTACTGTCATTATATTACTCTGGTCTACCATCTACTGTCATTATATTACCCTGGTCTACCATCTACTGTCATTATATTACCCTAGTCTACTTTCTACTGTCATTAAATTACCCTGGTCTACCCTCTACTGTCATTATATTACCCTGGTCTACCCTCTACTGTCATTATATTACCCTGGTCTCTACTGTCATTATATTACCCTGGTCTACCATCTACTGTCATTATATTACCCTGGTCTACTTTCTACTGTCATTATATTACCCTAGTCTACTTTCTACTGTCATTAAATTACCCTGGTCTACCCTCTACTGTCATTATATTACCCTGGTCTACAATCTACTGTCATTATATTACCCTGGTCTACTTTCTACTGTCATTATATTACCCTAGTCTACTTTCTACTGTCATTATATTACCCTGGTCTACCCTCTACTGTCATTATATTACCCTGGTCTACCATCTACTGTCATTATATTACCCTGGTCTACCATCTACTGTCATTATATTACCCTTTTCTACTTTCTACTGTCATTATATTACCCTAGTCTACTTTCTACTGTCATTAAATTACACTGGTCTACCCTCTACTGTCATTATATTACCCTGGTCTACAATCTACTGTCATTATATTACCCTGGTCTACTTTCTACTGTCATTAAATTACCCTGGTCTACCCTCTACTGTCATTATATTACCCTGGTCTACCCTCTACTGTCATTATATTACCCTGGTCTACCATCTACTGTCATTATATTACCCTGGTCTACCATCTACTGTCAATATATTACCCTGGTCTACTTTCTACTGTCATTATATTACCCTGGTCTACCCTCTACTGTCATTATATTACCCTGATCTACCATCTACTGTCATTATATTACCCTGGTCTACCATCTACTGTCATTATATTACCCTGGTCTACCATCTACTGTCATTATATTACCCTGGTCTACCATCTACTGTCATTATATTACCCTGGTCTACCCTCTACTGTCATTATATTACCCTGGTCTACCATCTACTGTCATTATATTACCCTGGTCTACCATCTACTGTCATTATATTACCCTGGTCTACTTTCTACTGTCATTATATTACCCTAGTCTACTTTATACTGTCATTAAATTACCCTGGTCTACCCTCTACTGTCATTATATTATCCTGGTCTACCATCTACTGTCATTATATTACCCTGGTCTCTACTGTCATTATTTACCTGGTCTACCATCTACTGTCATTATATTACCCTGGTCTACCATCTACTGTCAATCTATTAACCTGGTCTACCATCTACTGTCATTATATTACCCTGGTCTACCTTCTACTGTCATTATCTTAACCTGGTCTACCATCTACTGTCATTATATTACCCTGGTCTACCATCTACTGTCATTATATTACCCTGGTCTACCATCTACTGTCATTATATTACCCTGGTCTACCATCTACTGTCAATATATTACCCTGGTCTACTTTCTACTGTCATTATATTACCCTAGTCTACTTTCTACTGTCATTAAATTACCCTGGTCTACCCTCTACTGTCATTATATTACCCTGGTCTACCATCTACTGTCATTATATTACCCTGGTCTCTACTGTCATTAAATTACCCTGGTCTACCATCTACTGTCATTATATATCCCTGGTCTACCATCTACTGTCAATCTATTAACCTGGTCTACCATCTACTGTCATTATATTACCCTGGTCTACCATCTACTGTCATTATATTACCCTGGTCTACCATCTACTGTCATTATATTACCCTGGTCTACCATCTACTGTCATTATATTACCCTGGTCTACTTTCTACTGTCATTATATTACCCTAGTCTACTTTCTACTGTCATTAAATTACCCTGGTCTACCCTCTACTGTCATTATATTACCCTGGTCTACCATCTACTGTCATTATATTACCCTGGTCTCTACTGTCATTAAATTACCCTGGTCTACCATCTACTGTCATTATATTACCCTGGTCTACCATCTACTGTCATTAAATTACCCTGGTCTACCCTCTACTGTCATTATATTACCCTGGTCTACCATCTACTGTCATTATATTACCCTGGTCTACCATCTACTGTCATTATATTACCCTGGTCTACTTTCTACTGTCATTATATTACCCTAGTCTACTTTCTACTGTCATTATATTACCCTGGTCTACCATCTACTGTCATTATATTACCCTGGTCTACCATCTACTGTCATTATATTACCCTGGTCTACTTTCTACTGTCATTATATTACCCTGGTCTACCATCTACTGTCATTATATTACCCTGGTCTACCATCTACTGTCATTATATTACCCTGGTCTACCATCTACTGTCATTATATTACCCTGGTCTCTACTGTCATTAAATTACCCTGGTCTACCATCTACTGTCATTATATTACCCTGGTCTACCATCTACTGTCATTATATTAACCTGGTCTACCATCTACTGTCATTATATTACCCTGGTCTACCTTCTACTGTCATTATCTTACCCTGGTCTACCATCTACTGTCATTATATTACCCTGGTCTACCCTCTACTGTCATTATATTACCCTGGTCTACCATCTACTGTCATTATATTACCCTGGTCTACCATCTACTGTCATTATATTACCCTGGTCTACCTTCTACTGTCATTATATTACCCTGGTCTACCCTCTACTGTCATTATATTACCCTGATCTACCATCTACTGTCATTATATTACCCTGGTCTACCCTCTACTGTCATTATATTACCCTGGTCTACCATCTACTGTCATTATATTACCCTGGTCTACCATCTACTGTCATTATATTACCCTGGTCTACCATCTACTGTCATTATATTACCCTGGTCTACCATCTACTGTCATTATATTACCCTGGTCTACCATCTACTGTCATTATATTACCCTGGTCTACCATCTACTGTCATTATATTACCCTGGTCTACCATCTACTGTCATTATATTACCCTGGTCTACTTTCTACTGTCATTAAATTACCCTGGTCTACCCTCTACTGTCATTATATTACCCTGGTCTACCCTCTACTGTCATTATATTACCCTGCTCTCTACTGTCATTATATTACCCTGGTCTACCATCTACTGTCATTATATTACCCTGGTCTACCATCTACTGTCATTATATTACCCTGGTCTACCCTCTACTGTCAATCTATTACCCTGGTCTACCATCTACTGTCATTATATTACCCTGGTCTACCATCTACTGTCATTATATTACCCTGGTCTACCCTCTACTGTCATTATATTACCCTGGTCTACCATCTACTGTCATTATATTACCCTGGTCTACCATCTACTGTCATTATATTACCCTAGTCTACTTTCTACTGTCATTAAATTACCCTGGTCTACCCTCTACTGTCATTATATTACCCTGGTCTACCCTCTACTGTCATTATATTACCCTGGTCTCTACTGTCATTATATTACCCTGGTCTACCATCTACTGTCATTATATTACCCTGGTCTACCATCTACTGTCAATCTATTAACCTGGTCTACCTTCTACTGTCCCTATATTACCCTGGTCTACCATCTACTGTCATTATATTACCCTGGTCTACAATCTACTGTCATTATATTACTCTGGTCTACCATCTACTGTCATTATATTACCCTGGTCTACCATCTACTGTCATTATATTACCCTAGTCTACTTTCTACTGTCATTATATTACCCTGGTCTACCCTCTACTGTCATTATATTACCCTGGTCTACCCTCTACTGTCATTATATTACCCTGGTCTCTACTGTCATTATATTACCCTGGTCTACCATCTACTGTCATTATATTACCCTTTCTACTTTCTACTGTCAATATATTACCCTAGTCTACTTTCTACTGTCATTATATTACCCTGGTCTACCATCTACTGTCATTATATTACCCTGGTCTACCATCTACTGTCATTATATTACCCTGGTCTACTTTCTACTGTCATTATATTACCCTGGTCTACCATCTACTGTCATTATATTACCCTGGTCTACCATCTACTGTCATTATATTACCCTGGTCTACCATCTACTGTCATTATATTACCCTGGTCTACCATCTACTGTCATTATATTACCCTTTTCTACTTTCTACTGTCCTTATATTACCCTAGTCTACTTTCTACTGTCATTAAATTACCCTGGTCTACCCTCTACTGTCATTATATTACCCTGGTCTACAATCTACTGTCATTATATTACCCTGGTCTACTTTCTACTGTCATTATATTACCCTGGTCTACCATCTACTGTCATTATATTACCCTGGTCTACCATCTACTGTCAATATATTACCCTGGTCTACCTTCTACTGTCCCTATATTACCCTGGTCTACCATCTACTGTCATTATATTACCCTGGTCTACCATCTACTGTCATTATATTACCCTGGTCTACCCTTTCTTATATTACCCTGTCAATCTACTGTCATTATATTACCCTGGTCTACCATCTACTGTCATTATATTACCCTGGTCTACCATCTACTGTCATTATATTACCCTGGTCTACTTTCTACTGTCATTATATTACACTGGTCTACCCTCTACTGTCATTATATTACCTGATCTACCATCTACTGTCATTATATTACCCTGGTCTACCATCTACTGTCAATATATTACCCTGGTCTACTTTCTACTGTCATTATATTACCCTAGTCTACTTTCTACTGTCATTAAATTACCCTGGTCTACCCTCTACTGTCATTATATTACCCTGGTCTACCATCTACTGTCATTATATTACCCTGGTCTCTACTGTCATTAAATTACCCTGGTCTACCATCTACTGTCATTATATATCCCTGGTCTACCATCTACTGTCAATCTATTAACCTGGTCTACCATCTACTGTCATTATATTACCCTGGTCTACCTTCTACTGTCATTATCTTAACCTGGTCTACCATCTACTGTCATTATATTACCCTGGTCTACCATCTACTGTCATTATATTACCCTGGTCTACCATCTACTGTCATTATATTACCCTGGTCTACCATCTACTGTCAATTATATTACCCTGGTCTACTTTCTACTGTCATTATATTACCCTAGTCTACTTTCTACTGTCATTAAATTACCCTGGTCTACCCTCTACTGTCATTATATTACCCTGGTCTACCATCTACTGTCATTATATTACCCTGGTCTACCATCTACTGTCAATATATTCATTAAATTACCCTGGTCTACCATCTACTGTCATTATATATCCCTGGTCTACTCTACTGTCAATCTATTAACCTGGTCTACCATCTACTGTCATTATATTACCTGGTCTACCATCTACTGTCATTATATTACCCTGGTCTACCATCTACTGTCATTATATTACCTGGTCTACCATCTACTGTCAATATATTAACTATGGTCTACTTTCTACTGTCATTATATTACCCTGGTCTACTTTCTACTGTCATTAAATTACCCTGGTCTACCCTCTACTGTCATTATATTACCCTGGTCTACCATCTACTGTCATTATATTACCCTGGTACCATCTACTGTCATTAAATTACCCTGGTCTACAATCTACTGTCATTATATTACCCTGGTCTACTTTCTACTGTCATTAAATTATCCCTGGTCTACCCTCTACTGTCATTATATTACCCTGGTCTACCATCTACTGTCATTATATTACCTGGTCTACCATCTACTATCAATATATTACCCTGGTCTACTCTACTGTCATTATATTACCCTGGTCTGCTTTCTACTGTCATTATATTACCCTGGTCTACCATCTACTGTCATTATATTACCCTGGTCTCTACTGTCATTAA
>NW_026282132.1:0-872 GCF_023373465.1 Oncorhynchus keta | reverse complement strand
CTGGTCTCTCTCTCTCCTTCCTCCCACCGCCTGGTCTCTCTCTCTCTTCCTCCCACCGCCTGGTCTCTCTCTCTCTCCTCCCCCCGCCTGTGTCTCTCTCTCTCTCCTCCCACCGCCTGGTCTCTCTCTCTCTTCCTCCCACCGCCTGGTCTCTCTCTCCTCCTCCTACCGCCTGGTCTCTCTCTCTCCTTCCTCCCACCGCCTGGTCTCTCTCTCTCCTTCCTCCCACCGCCTGGTCTCTCTCTCTCTCCTTCCTCCGCCTGGTCTCTCTCTCTCCTTCCTCCCACCGCTGCTCTCTCTCTCTCCTCCCACCGCCTTGTCTCTCTCTCCTTCCTCCCACCGCCTGGTCTCTCTCTCTCCTTCCTCCCACCGCCTGGTCTCTCTCTCTCCTTCCTCCCACCGCCTGGTCTCTCTCTCTCTCTCCTCCCACCGCCTGGTCTCTCTCTCTCTCCCTCCCCGCCTGGTCTCTCTCTCTCCTTCCTCCACCGCCTGGTCTCTCTCTCTCCTTCCTCCCACCGCCTGGTCTCTCTCTCTCCTTCCTCCCACCGCCTGGTCTCTCTCTCTCTCTCCTCCCACCGCCTGGTCTCTCTCTCTCTCTTCCTCCCACCGCCTGGTCTCTCTCTCTCTTCCTCCCATGCCTGGTCTCTCTCTCTCCTTCCTCCCACCGCCTGGTCTCTCTCTCTCTCTCTCCTCCTCACCGCCTGGTCTCTCTCTCTCTCTCCCGCCTGCCTCCTCTCTCCTGCTCTCTCTCTCTCCTCCCACCGCCTGGTCTCTCTCTCCCTCCTCCCACCGCCTGGTCTCTCTCTCTCTTCCTCCCACCGCCTGGTCTCTCTCTCTCTCCTCCCACCGCCTGATCTCTCTCTCTCCTCTCC
>NW_026282131.1:0-21109 GCF_023373465.1 Oncorhynchus keta | reverse complement strand
GACGATGATGGAGTAGAATACAGTCATGTAGTGACCTCACTGTAACGTCAGCAGCAGCATTCAGCAGGAGGTGGGTGATGACGGAGTAGAATACGGTCATGTAGTGACCTCACTGTAACGTCAGCAGCAGCATTCAGCAGGAGGTGGGTGATGATGGAGGAGAATACATGTAGTCATGTAGTGACCTCACTGTAACGTCATGCCTCAGCAGCATTCAGCAGGAGGTGGGTGATGATGGAGTAGAATACAGTCATGTAGTGACCTCACTGTAACGTCAGCAGCAGCATTCAGCAGGAGGTGGACGATGACGGAGTAGAATACGGTCATGTAGTGACCTCACTGTAACGTCAGCAGCAGCATTCAGCAGGAGGTGGACGATGACGGAGTAGAATACGGTCATGTAGTGACCTCACTGTAACGTCAGCAGCAGCATTCAGCAGGAGGTGGGTGATGATGGAGTAGAATACGGTCATGTAGTGACCTCACTGTAACGTCAGCAGCAGCATTCAGCAGGAGGTGGATGATGATGGAGTAGAATACGGTCATGTAGTGACCTCACTGTAACGTCAGCAGCAGCATTCAGCAGGAGGTGGGTGATGATGGAGTAGAATACGGTCATGTAGTGACCTCACTGTAACGTCAGCAGCAGCATTCAGCAGGAGGTGGGTGATGACGGAGTAGAATACGGTCATGTAGTGACCTCACTGTAACGTCAGCAGCAGCATTCAGCAGGAGGTGGGTGATGATGGAGTAGAATGGCTGATCATGTAGTGACCTCACTGTAACATTTACATTACATTACATTTAAGTCATTTAGCAGACACTCATATCCAGAAGCGACTTACAAATTGGTGCATTCACCTTATGACATCCAGTAGAACAGTCCCTTTACAATAGTGCATCTAAATCTTAAAGGGGGGTGAGAAGGATTACTTATCCTATCCTAGGTATTCCTTAAAGAGGTGGGGTTTCAGGTGTCTCCGGAAGGTGGTGATTGACTCCTCTGTCCTGGCGTCGTGAGGAGTTTGTTCCACCATTGGGGGGCCAGAGCAGCGAACAGTTTTGACTGGGCTGAGCGGGAACTGTACTTCCTCAGTGGTAGGGAGGCGAGCAGGCCAGAGGTGGATGAACGCAGTGCCCTTGTTTGGGTGTAGGGCCTGATCAGAGCCTGGAGGTACTGAGGTGCCGTTCCCCTCCTCTCCCTCCTCAACTCAGCGCTTATTTACACCAGCCTTTATTCTCCTCAACTCAACAGTTATTTATACCAGCTTTCATTCTCCTTTCCCTCCTCAACTCAACAGTTATTTACACCAGCTTTCATTCTCCTTTCCCTCCTCGACTCAACAGTTATTTACACCAGCCTTCATTCTCCTTTCCCTCCTCAACTCAACAGTTATTTACACCAGCCTTCATTCTCCTCTCCCTCCTCCCTCTGCATTCCTTGATTTACCTTTGCCATCCATTCGGACAGGAAAGTAAACACTTCCGCCTATTGAGTCATGTAACGTGTCATAAGATGTAGCAACTATTGAGTCTCATATTGGGTCATAAGATGTAGCAACTATTGAGTCTCATATTGGGTCATAAGATGTAGCAGCTATGGAGTCTCATATTGGGTCATAAGATGTAGCAGCTATTGAGTCTCATATTGGGTCATAAGATGTAGCAACTATTGAGTCTCATATTGGGTCATAAGATGTAGCAACTATTGAGTCTCATATTGGGTCATAAGATGTAGCAGCTATTGAGTCTCATATTGGGTCATAAGATGTAGCAGCTATTGAGTCTCATATTGGGTCATAAGATGTAGCAACTATTGAGTCTCATATTGGGTCATAAGATGTAGCAGCCATTGAGTCTCATATTGGGTCATAAGATGTAGCAGCTATTGAGTCTCATATTGGGTCATAAGATGTAGCAACTATTGAGTCTCATATTGGGTCATAAGATGTAGCAACTATTGAGTCTCATATTGGGTCATAAGATGTAGCAACTATTGAGTCTAATATTGGGTCATAAGATGTAGCAGCCATTGAGTCTCATATTGGGTCATAAGATGTAGCAGCTATTGAGTTTCATATTGGGTCATAAGATGTAGCAACTATTGAGTCTCATATTGGGTCATAAGATGTAGCAACTATTGAGTCTCATATTGGGTCATAAGATGTAGCAGCTATTGAGTCTCATATTGGGTCATAAGATGTAGCAGCTGTCAAGGGTTCACCTAGGGGTCATGATAGGGGCTGTACCAAATGATTGATGTATTATTGATTATGCTTATGTTGTATTAATAGAAGGGGAGGGGTTATAAGATCCCTCCCTTCTTACATTTATAGTTCCTAGACTACAGATTAACAATATATATATATATTATGAGGTGTAATATTGTTCCACAGTACTTTTCTAGTTTCTGCCTCTTATAAAGAAAGTGTCTTAGAAATGTGTGAGTTCAGGGTGTCTGTGAGAAGAGCCTAAAAGATAAAAGAGATGCAGAGACACAGAACTCCCCAGAGAGTGTAAGAGATAAGAGACTAGTCAGACATTCCAGTATAAATCAAATTGAGGAGTGGACATTTACTGCTAAGTTTCTAGATAACACTGAAACTCTATGTTTGTGTCGCTGTGGATGCATGGGCTTGGTCTCATGAGTAGAAGGTAATGATGTAGGCAGTGACATCACTAAGGCTGGACTTTGGGTTTAATAAAATAACTTGGATCCTTGACTATTTTGCAGAACTTACTCTGAAACATGTCTGCTATGTTCCTGTTGTCAACTTCTGTCTGCAATTGCATTAATAAAGGTTTTTGAATGATTTACTTAAAGATATTGTCATAATGCTAATTTCTCCAATGAGCCAATGATTGACAAGAAACAAGGAAACGAACCCCAACACAGCTATGGAGTCACATATCGGGTCATAAGATGTAGCAGCTATGGGGTCTCATATTGGGTCATAAGATGTAGCAGCTATTGCAGTCTTGACTCTCTGAGAACAAAGTAGCACTACCATTTGACTGTTGTGTCTGGGGGGTTGTTGATATTAGGTAACCTCTCCTGCTGCTACGTCAAGAGTGACCCATATGCACGCAAAGCCTTGTGTCCAGACCCCAAACAGAACAAGAGAAAGGAAGAGGGAGTGAGTTAAAGTATAGAGCTATACTAGAGTGAGTTAGAGGGAAAGAGGGGGGCTAGAGAGAGAAAGGAGAAAGGGAGAGAGATGGTAAACTGAGCATTAAAGATGTTTATTTATACTACTATCTCCAAAGGGGCTCCTTTTCAGCTCCTTGTTGTTGGGTCACAAACAGGCACAGACTTGTATGGAGGCTGTTTCGATGAGTGCAGTGTAGTGTCTATTCACCCAGTGTCGCTGGGGACTATGGATGTTTCCATTAGGACAGCTGGGCTCTAAATGTAAACTGTATTTTTCCTCCAGGAGGGGAGAACACCCAGGGACAGCTGGGCTCTAAATGTAAACTGTATTTTTCCTCCAGGAGGGGAGAACACCCAGGGACAGCTGGGCTCTAAATGTAAACTGTCTTTTTCCTCCAGGAGGGGAGAACACCCAGGGACAGCTGGGCTCTAAATGTAAACTGTCTTTTTCCTCCAGGAGGGGAGAACACCCAGGGACAGCTGGGCTCTAAATGTAAACTGTCTTTTTCCTCCAGGAGGGGAGAACACCCAGGGACAGCTGGGCTCTAAATGTAAACTGTCTTTTTCCTCCAGGAGGGGAGAACACCCAGGGACAGCTGGGCTCTAAATGTAAACTGTCTTTTTCCTCCAGGAGGGGAGAACACCCAGGGACAGCTGGGCTCTAAATGTAAACTGTCTTTTTCCTCCAGGAGGGGAGAACACCCAGGGACAGCTGGGCTCTAAATGTAAACTGTCTTTTTCCTCCAGGAGGGGAGAACACCCAGGGACAGCTGGGCTCTAAATGGAAACTGTCTTTTTCCTCCAGGAGGGGAGAACACCCAGGGACAGCTGGGCTCTAAATGGAAACTGTCTTTTTCCTCCAGGAAGGGGAGAACACCCAGGGACAGCTGGGCTCTAAATGGAAACTGTCTTTTTACTCCAGGAGGGGAGAACACCCAGGGACAGACGGGGTCAGGTATTACAGAGAGTGATACCTTGCACTGCTGCTACCAGCCAGCTCTCTCTGTAAACCCCACGATGGGAAACACGTGGGATATGGGATGGCAGACCGTAGCCTGGTCCCAGACCTGTTTGTGCTGTATAGCCAACTCTTCTTATGGTCACAGATCTGGGAGCAGGTGACATAGGCAGACGTGGATTCAAATAGTATTTTGTTTACTTTCAAAAACGTTGAGCTGTTTCCATTGTACTATAAAAGGGCCGGGATTCAATCTGATCGGCACTTTTCGGCTTCACACCATTTAAAGGCAATTTAAACAACATTACCACAGTCTCTGTGATAACATTCAAAGTCAACCCGGTCCGTTCAATCCTTTCCAAGGTCAATCAAGTGCAGCTCAATGATTGAAAAGAATACAGTCATGTAGTGACCTCACTGTAACGTCAGCAGCAGCATTCAGCAGGAGGTGGACGATGATGGAGTAGAATACAGTCATGTAGTGACCTCACTGTAACGTCAGCAGCAGCATTCAGCAGGAGGTGGGTGATGACGGAGTAGAATACGGTCATGTAGTGACCTCACTGTAACGTCAGCAGCAGCATTCAGCAGGAGGTGGGTGATGATGGAGGAGAATACAGTCATGTAGTGACCTCACTGTAACGTCAGCAGCAGCATTCAGCAGGAGGTGGGTGATGATGGAGTAGAATACAGTCATGTAGTGACCTCACTGTAACGTCAGCAGCAGCATTCAGCAGGAGGTGGACGATGACGGAGTAGAATACGGTCAT
The DNA here is from genome assembly GCF_023373465.1 of Oncorhynchus keta. Lineage (NCBI taxonomy): Eukaryota > Metazoa > Chordata > Actinopteri > Salmoniformes > Salmonidae > Oncorhynchus > Oncorhynchus keta. Next base: position 16,230 of record NW_026282131.1, on the reverse strand, counting down.
GTAGTGACCTCACTGTAACGTCAGCATTCAGCAGGAGGTGGGTGATGACGGAGTAGAATACAGTCATGTAGTGACCTCACTGTAACGTCAGCAGCAGCATTCAGCAGGAGGTGGGTGATGATGGAGTAGAATACGGTCATGTAGTGACCTCACTGTAACGTCAGCAGCAGCATTCAGCAGGAGGTGGATGATGATGGAGTAGAATACGGTCATGTAGTGACCTCACTGTAACGTCAGCAGCAGCATTCAGCAGGAGGTGGGTGATGATGGAGTAGAATACGGTCATGTAGTGACCTCACTGTAACGTCAGCAGCAGCATTCAGCAGGAGGTGGATGATGATGGAGTAGAATACGGTCATGTAGTGACCTCACTGTAACGTCAGCAGCAGCATTCAGCAGGAGGTGGGCGATGATGGAGTAGAATACAGTCATGTAGTGACCTCACTGTAACGTCAGCAGCAGCATTCAGCAGGAGGTGGGTGATGACGGAGTAGAATACGGTCATGTAGTGACCTCACTGTAACGTCAGCAGCAGCATTCAGCAGGAGGTGGATGATGATGGAGTAGAATACAGTCATGTAGTGACCTCACTGTAACATTTACATTACATTACATTTAAGTCATTTAGCAGACACTCTTATCCAGAGCGACTTACAAATTGGTGCATTCACCTTATGACATCCAGTAGAACAGTCCCTTTACAATAGTGCATCTAAATCTTAAAGGGGGGTGAGAAGGATTACTTATCCTATCCTAGGTATTCCTTAAAGAGGTGGGGTTTCAGGTGTCTCCGGAAGGTGGTGATTGACTCCTCTGTCCTGGCGTCGTGAGGGAGTTTGTTCCACCATTGGGGGCCAGAGCAGCGAACAGTTTTGACTGGGCTGAGCGGGAACTGTACTTCCTCAGTGGTAGGGAGGCGAGCAGGCCAGAGGTGGATGAACGCAGTGCCCTTGTTTGGGTGTAGGGCCTGATCAGAGCCTGGAGGTACTGAGGTGCCGTTCCCCTCACAGCTCCGTAGGCAAGCACCATGATCTTGTAGCGGATGCGAGCTTCAACTGGAAGCCAGTGGAGAGAGCGGAGGAGCGGGGTGACGTGAGAGAACTTGGGAAGGTTGAACACCAGACGGGCTGCGGCGTTCTGGATGAGTTGTAGGGGTTTAATGGCACAGGCAGGGAGCCCAGCCAACAGCGAGTTGCAGTAATCCAGACGGGAGATGACAAGTGCCTGGATTAGGACCTGCGCCGCTTCCTGTGTGAGGCAGGGTTGAACTCTGCGGATGTTGTAGAGCATGAACCTACAGGAACATGCCACCGCATTGATGTTAGTTGAGAACGACAGGGTGTTGTCCAGGATCACGCCAAGGTTCTTAGCGCTCTGGGAGGAGGACACAATGGAGTTGTCAACCGTGATGGCGAGATCATGGAACGGGCAGTCCTTCCCCGGGAGGAAGAGGAGCTCCGTCTTGCCGAGGTTCAGCTTGAGGTGGTGATCCGTCATCCACACTGATATGTCTGCCAGACATGCAGAGATGCGATTCGCCACCTGGTCATCAGAAGGGGGAAAGGAGAAGATTAATTGTGTGTCGTCTGCATAGCAATGATAGGAGAGACCATGTGAGGTTATGACAGAGCCAAGTGAATGGTGTATAGCGAAAATAGGAGAGGGCCTAGAACAGAGCCCTGGGGGACACCAGTGGTGAGAGCGCGTGGTGAGGAGACAGATTCTCGCCACGCCACCTGGTAGGAGCGACCTGTCAGGTAGGACGCAATCCAAGCATGGGCCGCGCCGGAGATGCCCAACTCGGAGAGGGTGGAGAGGAGGATCTGATGGTTCACAGTATCGAAGGCAGCCGATAGGTCTAGAAGGATGAGCAGAGGAGAGAGAGTTAGCTTTAGCGGTGCGGAGCGCCTCCGTGATACAGAGAAGAGCAGTCTCAGTTGAATGACTAGTCTTGAAACCTGACTGATTTGGATCGAGAAGGTCATTCAGAGAGAGATAGCGGGAGAGCTGGCCAAGGACGGCACGTTCAAGAGTTTTGGAGAGAAAAGAAAGAAGGGATACTAGTCTGTAGTTGTTGACATCGGAGGGATCGAGTGTAGGTTTTTTCAGAAGGGGTGCAACTCTCGCTCTCTTGAAGACGGAAGGGACGTAGCCAGCGGTCAGGGATGAGTTGATGAGCGAGGTGAGGTAAGGGAGAAGGTCTCCGGAAATGGTCTGGAGAAGAGAGGAGGGGATAGGGTCAAGCGGGCAGGTTGTTGGGCGGCCGGCCGTCACAAGACGCGAAATTTCATCTGGAGAGAGAGGGAGAAAGAGGTCAGAGCACAGGGTAGGGCAGTGTGAGCAGAACCAGCGGTGCCGTTTGACTTAGCAAACGAGGATCGGATGTCGTCGACCTTCTTTTCAAAGTGGTTGACGAAGTCATCTGCAGAGAGGGAGGAGGGGGAGGGGGAGGATGATTCAGGAGGGAGGAGAAGGTGGCAAAGAGCTTCCTAGGGTTAGAGGCAGATGCTTGGAATTTAGAGTGGTAGAAAATGGCTTTAGCAGCAGAGACAGAGGAGGAAAATGTAGAGAGGAGGGAGTGAAAGGATGCCAGGTCCGCAGGGAGGCGAGTTTTCCTCCATTTCCGCTCGGCTGCCCGGGCCCTGTTCTGTGAGCTCGCAATGAGTCGTCGAGCCACGGGCGGGAGGGGAGGACTGAGCCGGCCTGGAGGATAGGGGACATAGAGAGTCAAAGAATGCAGAAAGGGAGGAGAGGAGGGTTGAGGAGGCAGAATCAGGAGATAGGTTGGAGAAGGTTTGAGCAGAGGGAAGAGATGATAGGATGGAAGAGGAGAGAGTAGCGGGGGAGAGAGAGCGAAGGTTGGGACGGCGCGATACCATCCGAGTAGGGGCAGTGTGGGAGGTGTTAGATGAGAGCGAGAGGGAAAAGGATACAAGGTAGTGGTCGGAGACTTGGAGGGGAGTTGCAATGAGGTTAGTGGAAGAACAGCATCTAGTAAAGATGAGGTTGAGCGTATTGCCTGCCTTGTGAGTAGGGGGGGAAGGTGAGAGGGTGAGGTCAAAAGAGGAGAGGAGTGGAAAGAAGGAGGCAGAGAGGAATGAGTCAAAGGTAGACGTGGGGAGGTTAAAGTCGCCCAGCACTGTAACGTCAGCAGCAGCATTCAGCAGGAGGTGGGTGATGACGGAGTAGAATACGGTCATGTAGTGACCTCACTGTAACGTCAGCAGCAGCATTCAGCAGGAGGTGGGTGATGACGGAGTAGAATACGGTCATGTAGTGACCTCACTGTAACGTCAGCAGCAGCATTCAGCAGGAGGTGGGCGATGACGGAGTAGAATACAGTCATGTAGTGACCTCACTGTAACGTCAGCAGCAGCATTCAGCAGGAGTTGGGCGATGATCGAGTAGAATACGGTCATGTAGTGACCTCACTGTAACGTCAGCAGCAGCATTCAGCAGGAGTTGGGCGATGATGGAGTAGAATACGGTCATGTAGTGCCCTCACTGTAACGTCAGCAGCAGCATTCAGCAGGAGCTGGGCGATGATGGAGTAGAATACAGTCATGTAGTGACCTCGCTGTAACGTCAGCAGCAGCATTCAGCAGGAGGTGGGTGATGACGGAGTAGAATACAGTCATGTAGTGACCTCACTGTAACGTCAGCAGCAGCATTCAGCAGGAGGTGGACGATGATGGAGTAGAATACAGTCATGTAGTGACCTCACTGTAACGTCACCAGCAGCATTCAGCAGGAGGTGGGCGATGACGGAGTAGAATACGGTCATGTAGTGACCTCACTGTAACGTCAGCAGCAGCATTCAGCAGGAGGTGGGTGATGATGGAGTAGAATACAGTCATGTAGTGACCTCACTGTAACGTCAGCAGCAGCATTCAGCAGGAGGTGGGCGATGACGGAGTAGAATACGGTCATGTAGTGACCTCACTGTAACGTCAGCAGCAGCATTCAGCAGGAGGTGGGTGATGACGGAGTAGAATACGGTCATGTAGTGACCTCACTGTAACGTCAGCAGCAGCATTCAGCAGGAGGTGGACGATGACGGAGTAGAATACAGTCATGTAGTGACCTCACTGTAACGTCAGCAGCAGCATTCAGCAGGAGGTGGGTGATGATGGAGTAGAATACGGTCATGTAGTGACCTCACTGTAACGTCAGCAGCAGCATTCAGCAGGAGTTGGGCGATGATGGAGTAGAATACGGTCATGTAGTGCCCTCACTGTAACGTCAGCAGCAGCATTCAGGAGGAGCTGGGCGATGATGGAGTAGAATACAGTCATGTAGTGACCTCACTGTAACGTCAGCAGCAGCATTCAGCAGGAGGTGGGCGATGACGGAGTAGAATACAGTCATGTAGTGACCTCACTGTAACGTCAGCAGCAGCATTCAGCAGGAGGTGGACGATGATGGAGTAGAATACAGTCATGTAGTGACCTCACTGTAACGTCAGCAGCAGCATTCAGCAGGAGGTGGGCGATGACGGAGTAGAATACGGTCATGTAGTGACCTCACTGTAACGTCAGCAGCAGCATTCAGCAGGAGGTGGGTGATGATGGAGTAGAATACAGTCATGTAGTGACCTCACTGTAACATCAGCAGCAGCATTCAGCAGGAGGTGGGTGATGACGGATTAGAATACGGTCATGTAGTGACCTCACTGTAACGTCAGCAGCAGCATTCAGCAGGAGGTGGATGATGATGGAGTAGAATACGGTCATGTAGTGACCTCACTGTAACGTCAGCAGCAGCATTCAGCAGGAGGTGGGTGATGACGGAGTAGAATACGGTCATGTAGTGACCTCACTGTAACGTCAGCAGCAGCATTCAGCAGGAGGGGGACGATGACAGACTAGAAAACTGTGGAGGATACATGCTTTATTTAGTTGAAAATCGTTTTTTAAATGTAGAGAAATAAATAAATGTGGGGGGAGGGGGAGAAACAGCAGAAACCCAAGCTAAGCCAGTCACTATTGTACCCTTTTTGAACCGAGCCAAACTGTGAAATCTTTCATCGTTGATGCCTTATGTATCAGTGATGTGTTTATTTAAGAGAATCAGGTCGGGGTGTTCTCACCGCGGCACCACCACTGTGACCACCACAACTCGCTGCGCCCCATCGACCCACAACACACTATGTGTGACAACCAACGCCAGTGACACCACCACATGCTGTGTTTCTCCCTGGCATGTCATAGAGGTGCCTTGTTTAATCCTAGTATGTCTGGTTCGTGCTGCCAGCCAGGCCTTAAACATCCTGGTTGTTTCAGTGAGTAGGCTGGTACTCTACTTGCACAACCCAGGGCCTGCAGCCTTGCACCACAACATGACTGTTAGATCAATAGGATCGGGACCGTGTGGCTGCAGGACACGAATGGAAACTAATTTATGCAATGAGGCAAAAATCATTTTCTACTACTACGTCAGTGAAACAAATCCTGATGCAGCAAAAACTGCCTCGTAAACAACACACATTTGGAACATCCTGTATTTCCCCTGATGCTTGTGTCACGTTTCTACCAGCTACCACACTCCTCCCCTCTCTTCCATCCCTCCCTTATCAATCTCTGGTGACCAGTATGCCAATGTATGCCTCGCTCAGTATGCCAATGTATGCCATTGAGTTCCAGGTTGGAGCGAGCGGTCGCATCCGCACTTCGGTCCGCAGGTAGTATAACTTTTCATTACATTTCATTACATTTTATTATAGTACAACGGTTTGATTTGTCTAATCTTAGCAATTTCTTCTTAGCTAGCTACATAGCCGTCTTTGTATCAAAGATAATTGCGTAATTATCGTATTTCGTCGTCCTAACGTAGTCTACACTGCTATCTGCCCAGCAGCTAGCCAGCTGTTGGCTAGCTAGCAGTGTCTCCTACGTTAAGGACGACAAATAGCTGGCTAGCTAACCTCGGTAAATTAAGATAATCACTCTACGGCAACACACTCTAAACTACACAATTATCTTGGATACGAAGACAGCAAAGACAACTATGTAGCTAGCTAACACTACACTAATCAAGTCGTTCAAACGTCCACCGTCTACCGAATAGCAGCAGTGTAGAAACTATTACACTCAACTGAACGACTTGAATAGTGTAGTGTTAGCTAGCTACATAGTTGTCTTTGCTGTCTTCGTATCCAAGATAATTGTGTAGTTTAGAGTGTGTAGTCTTAGAGTGATTATCTTAATTTACCGAGGCTAGCCTCGTGTGTAGTCTTAGAGTGATTATCTTAATTTACCGATGCTAGCCAACAGCTAGCCAACGTCTACCGAATAGAACTTCCGCACTCAACAACCCGGTCGCATTCCGCTTCGCTCCACAGGTAGTATCACATTTTCATTTCATTTCATTACAGCACAACGGTTTGATTTGTTTGATCGTAGCTAGCTACATAGCTAGCTACATAGCCGTCTTTGTATCAAAGATAATTGTGTAGTCTAGAGCGATTTTCTAGGTTAGCTAGCCAGCTATTGTCGTTCTTTTAACGCAACGTAACGTAATCAACACTGCTAGCTAGCCAGCTAGCCCCGAATAGCAGCACTGTAGAAACTATTACACTCAACGGAACGACTTGATTAGTGTAGTGTCAACAACGCAGCCACTGCCAGCTAGCCTACAAAGTCAACAACGCAGCCACTGCCAGCTAGCCTACTTCAGCAGTACTGTATCATTTTAATCATTTTAGTCAATAAGATTCTTGCTACGTAAGCTTAACTTTCTGAACATTCGAGACGTGTAGTCCACTTGTCATTCAAATCTCCTTGCATTAGCGTAGCCTCTTCTGTAGCCTGTCAACTATGTGTCTGTCTATTCCTGTTCTCTCCTCTGCACAGACCATACAAACGCTCCACACCGCGTGGCCGCGTCACCTAATCTGGTGGTCCCAGCGCGCACGACCCACGTGGAGTTCCAGGTCTCCGGTAGCCTCTGGAACTGCCGATCTGCGGCCAACAAGGCAGAGTTCATCTCAGCCTATGCCTCCCTCCAGTCCCTCGACTTCTTGGCACTGATGGAAACATGGATCACCACAGATAACACTGCTACTCCTACTGCTCTCTCTTCGTCCGCCCCGTCTTCTCGCACACCCCGAGAGCTTCTGGTCAGCGGGGTGGTGGCACCGGGATCCTCATCTCTCCCAAGTGGTCATTCTCTCTTTCTCCCCTTACCCATCTGTCTATCGCCTCCTTTGAATTCCATGCTGTCACAGTTACCAGCCCTTTCAAGCTTAACATCCTTATCATTTATCGCCCTCCAGGTTCCTCGGAGAGTTCATCAATGAGCTTGATGCCTTGATAAGCTCCTTTCCTGAGGACGGCTCACCTCTCACAGTTCTGGGCGACTTTAACCTCCCCACGTCTACCTTTGACTCATTCCTCTCTGCCTCCTTCTTTCCACTCCTCTCCTCTTTTGACCTCACCTTCTCACCTTCCCCCTACTCACAAGGCAGGCAATACGCTCGACCTCATCTTTACTAGATGCTGTTCTTCCACTAACCTCATTGCAACTCCCTCCAAGTCTCTGACCACTACCTTGTATCCTTTTCCCTCTCGCTCTCATCCAACACTTCCCACACTGCCCCTACTCGGATGGTATCGCGCCGTCCCAACCTTCGCTCTCTCTCCCCCGCTACTCTCTCCTCTTCCATCCTATCATCTCTTCCCTCTGCTCAAACCTTCTCCAACCTATCTCCTGATTCTGCCTCCTCAACCCTCCTCTCCTCCCTTTCTGCATCCTTTGACTCTCTATGTCCACTATCCTCCAGGCCGGCTCGGTCCTCCCCTCCCACTCCGTGGCTCGACGACTCATTGCGAGCTCACAGAACAGGGCTCCGGGCAGCCGAGCGGAAATGGAGGAAAACTCCTCCTGCGGACCTGGCATCCTTTCACTCAAATCAAATCAAATCAAATCAAATTTATTTATATAGCCCTTCGTACATCAGCTGAGTGCTGTACAGTGCTGTACAGAAACCCAGCCTAAAACCCCAAACAGCAAACAATGCAGGTGTAAAAGCACGGTGGCTAGGAAAAACTCCCTAGAAAGGCCAAAACCTAGGAAGAAACCTAGAGAGGAACCGGGCTATGTGGGGTGGCCAGTCCTCTTCTGGCTGTGCCGGTAGAGATTATAACAGAACATGACCAAGATGTTCAAATGTTCATAAATGACCAGCATGGTCGAATAATAATAAGGCAGAACAGTTGAAACTGGAGCAGCAGCACAGTCAGGTGGACTGGGGACAGCAAGGAGCCTTCATGTCAGGTAGTCCTGGGGCACGGTCCTAGGGCTCAGGTCAGTTGAAACTGGAGCAGGAGCATGGCCAGGTGGACTGGGGACAGCAAGGAGTCCTCATGTCAGGTAGTCCTGGGACATGGTCCTAGGGCTCAGGTCCTCCGAGAGAGAAAAGAAAGAGAGAAGGAGAGAATTAGAGAACGCACACTTAGATTCACACAGGACACCGAATAGGACAGGAGAAGTACTCCAGATATAACAAACTGACCCTAGCCCCCCGACACATAAACTACTGCAGCATAAATACTGGAGGCTGAGACAGGAGGGGTCAGGAGACACTGTGGCCCCATCCGAGGACACCCCGGACAGGGCCAAACAGGAAGGATATAACCCCACCCACTTTGCCAAAGCACATCCCCACACCACTAGAGGATATCTTCAACCACCAACTTACCATCCTGAGACAAGGCCGAGTATAGCCCACAAAGATCTCCGCCACGGTACAACCCAAGGGGGCAACAGACAGGCCGACCGACCACAACAGTGAATCAACCCACCCAGGTGACGCACCCCCAGGGACGGCACGAGAGAGCCCCAGCAAGCCAGTGACTCAGCCCCGTAACAGGGTTAGAGGCAGAGAATCCCAGTGGAAAGAGGGGAACCGGCCAGGCAGAGACAGCAAGGGCGGTTCGTTGCTCCAGAGCCTTTCCGTTCACCTTCCCACTCCTGGGCCAGACTACACTCAATCATATGACCCACTGAAGAGATGAGTCTTCAGTAAAGACTTAAAGGTTGAGACCGAGTTTGCGTCTCTGACATGGGTAGGGCAGACCGTTCCATAAAAATGGAGCTCTATAGGAGAAAGCCCTGCCTCCAGCTGTTTGCTTAGAAATTCTAGGGACAATTAGGAGGCCTGCGTCTTGTGACCGTAGCGTACGTGTAGGTATGTACGGCAGGACCAAATCAGAGAGGTAGGTAGGAGCAAGCCCATGTAATGCTTTGTAGGTTAGCAGTAAAACCTTGAAATCAGCCCTTGCTTTGACAGGAAGCCAGTGTAGAGGCTAGCACTGGAGTAATATGATCAAATTTTTTGGTTCTAGTCAGGATTCTAGCAGCCGTATTTAGCACTAACTGAAGTTTATTTAGTGCTTTATCCGGGTAGCCGGAAAATAGAGCATTGCAGTAGTCTAACCTAGAAGTGACAAAAGCATGGATTAATTTTTCTGCATCATTTTTGGACAGAAAGTTTCTGATTTTTGCAATGTTACGTAGATGGAAAAAGCTGTCCTCGAAATGGTCTTGATATGTTCTTCAAAAGAGAGATCAGGGTCAGAGTAACGCCGAGGTCCTTCACAGTTTTATTTGAGACGACTGTACAACCATTAAGATTAATTGTCAGATTCAACAGAAGATCTCTTTGTTTCTTGGGACCTAGAACAAGCATCTCTGTTTTGTCCGAGTTTAATAGTAGAAAGTTTGCAGCCATCCACTTCCTTATGTCTGAAACACATGCTTCTAGCGAGGGCAATTTTGGGGCTTCACCATGTTTCATTGAAATGTACAGCTGTGTGTCATCCGCATAGCAGTGAAAGTTTACATTATGTTTTTTGAATAACATCCCCAAGAGGTAAAATATATAGTGAAAACAATAGTGGTCCTAAAACAGAACCTTGAGGAACACCGAAATGTACAGTTGATTTGTCAGAGGACAAACCATTCACAGAGACAAACTGATATCTTTCCGACAGATAAGATCTAAACCAGGCCAGAACTTGTCCGTGTAGACCAATTTGGGTTTCCAATCTCTCCAAAAGAATGTGGTGATCGATGGTATCAAAAGCAGCACTAAGGTCTAGGAGCACGAGGACAGATGCAGAGCCCTCGGTCCGATGCCATTAAAATGTCATTTACCACCTTCACAAGTGCCGTTTCACTCCCTCCTCTCTACATTTTCCTCCTCTGTCTCTGCTGCTAAAGCCACTTTCTACCACTCTAAATTCCAAGCATCTGCCTCTAACCCTAGGAAGCTCTTTGCCACCTTCTCCTCCCTCCTGAATCATCCTCCCCCTCCTCCCTCTCTGCAGATGACGTCGTCAACCATTTTGAAAAGAAGGTCGACGACATCCGATCCTCGTTTGCTAAGTCAAAACGACACCGCTGGTTCTGCTCACTGCCCTACCCTGTGCTCTGACCTCTTTCTCCCCTCTCTCTCCAGATGAAATCTCGCGTCTTGTGACGGCCGGCCGCCCAACAACCTGCCCGCTTGACCCTATCCCCTCCTCTCTTCTCCAGACCATTTCCGGAGACCTTCTCCCTTACCTCACCTCGCTCATCAACTCATCCCTGACCGCTGGCTACGTCCCTTCCGTCTTCAAGAGAGCGAGAGTTGCACCCCTTCTGAAAAAAACCTACACTCGATCCCTCCGATGTCAACAACTTCAGACCAGTATCCCTTCTTTCTTTTCTCTCCAAAACTCTTGAACGTGCCGTCCTTGGCCAGCTCTCCGCTATCTCTCTCAGAATGACCTTCTTGATCCAAATCAGTCAGGTTTCAAGACTAGTCATTCAACTGAGACTGCTCTTCTCTGTATCACGGAGCGCTCCGCACTGCTAAAGCTAACTCTCTCTCCTCTGCTCTCATCCTTCTAGACCTATCGGCTGCCTTCGATACTGTGAAACATCAGATCCTCCTCTCCACCCTCTCCGAGTTGGGCATCTCCGGCGCGGCCCACGCTAGTTGCGTCCTACCTGACAGGTCGCTCCTACCAGGTGGCGTGGCGAGAATCTGTCTCCTCACCACGCGCTCTCACCACTGGTGTCCCCCAGGGCTCTGTTCTAGGCCCTCTCCTATTCTCGCTATACACCAAGTCACTTGGCTCTGTCATAACCTCACATGGTCTCTCCTATCATTGCTATGCAGACGACACACAATTAATCTTCTCCTTTCCCCCTTCTGATGACCAGGTGGCGAATCGCATCTCTGCATGTCTGGCAGACATATCAGTGTGGATGACGGATCACCACCTCAAGCTGAACCTCGGCAAGACGGAGCTGCTCTTCCTCCCGGGAAGGACTGCCCGTTCCATGATCTCGCCATCACGGTTGACAACTCCATTGTGTCCTCCTCCCAGAGCGCTAAGAACCTTGGCGTGATCCTGGACAACACCCTGTCGTTCTCAACTAACATCAAGGCGGTGGCCCGTTCCTGTAGGTTCATGCTCTACAACATCCGCAGAAATACGGCCCTGCCTCACACAGGAAGCGCGCAGGTCCTAATCCAGGCACTTGTCATCTCCCGTCTGGATTACTGCAACTCGCTGTTGGCTGGGCTCCCTGCCTGTGCCATTAAACCCCTACAACTCATCCAGAACGCCGCAGCCCGTCTGGTGTTCAACCTTCCCAAGTTCTCTCACGTCACCCCGCTCCTCCGCTCTCTCCACTGGCTTCCAGTTGAAGCTCGCATCCGCTACAAGACCATGGTGCTTGCCTACGGAGCTGTGAGGGGAACGGCACCTCAGTACCTCCAGGCTCTGATCAGGCCCTACACCCAAACAAGGGCACTGCGTTCATCCACCTCTGGCCTGCTCGCCTCCCTACCACTGAGGAAGTACAGTTCCCGCTCAGCCCAGTCAAAACTGTTCGCTGCTCTGGCCCCCCAATGGTGGAACAAACTCCCTCACGACGCCAGGACAGCGGAGTCAATCACCACCTTCCGGAGACACCTGAAACCCCACCTCTTCAAGGAATACCTAGGATAGGGTAAGTAATCCTTCTCACCTCCCCCCCAAAAGATTTAGATGCACTATTGTAAAGTGGCTGTTCCACTGGATGTCATAAGGTGTATGCACCAATTTGTAAGTCGCTCTGGATAAGAGCGTCTGCTAAATGACTTAAATGTAAAAATGTAAATGTAAATGTACACATATCAGAGGAGGCTGGTGGGGGTTATAGGAGGACTGGCTCATTGTAATGGCTGGAATGGAATTAATAGAATGATGTGAAACAAATGAACCACATGTTTGACTCTGTTCCATGAATTCCATTCCAGCCATTACAATGAGCCAGTCCTCCTATAACTCTCCCCCCCCACCAGCCTCCTCTGAAACATATGGGTTACACCATGGCCAGGCTTGATGCATCTACTGTGATAGACTCACATGCAGGTGATACAGACACACATGCAGGTGATACAGACACACATGCAGGTGATACAGACACACATGCAGGTGATACAGACACACATGCAGGTGATACAGACACACATGCAGGTGATACAGACACACATGCAGGTGATACAGACTCACATGCAGGTGATACAGACAGGTGATACAGACTCACATGCAGGTGATACAGACACACATGCAGGTGATACAGACACACATGCAGGTGATACAGACACACATGCAGGTGATACAGACAGGTGATACAGACTCACATGCAGGTGATACAGACACACATGCAGGTGATACAGACACACATGCAGGTGATACAGACTCACATGCAGGTGATAGACAGGTGATACAGACACACATGCAGGTGATACAGACACACATGCAGGTGATACAGACACACATGCAGGTGATACAGACTCACATGCAGGTGATACAGACTCACATGCAGGTGATACAGACTCACATGCAGGTGATACAGACTCACATGCAGGTGGTACAGACTCACATGCAGGTGGTACAGACACACATGCAGGTGGTACAGACTCACATGCAGGTGATACAGACACACATGCAGGTGATACAGGACCTAAAAATCCTACAATGTGATTTTCTGAAAAACATTCTCATTTTGTCTGTCATAGTTGAAGTGTACCTATGATAAAAATTGCAGGCCTCTCTCATCTTTTTAAGTGGGAGAACTTGCACAATTGGTGGCTGACTAAATACTTTTTGCCCCACTGTATAGGGGATAGGGTGTCATTTGGGATGTAGATATAGATCCCCTGTAATCCCTGTTCCAAGTACATCCTGTGTCAGACTTGGCTGTCGATGCCATCCAATGATGAAGTGCTGGTGAACAGAGATGTTCGGTAGATGAAGTGTTCTAGAAGGGGCTGTTGTAGCTCTGCCATCTAAGGGCACCGTGACACAAGGATAGGGGCTGCATTCCTTGGCAGGGCAGACTGAGAGGGAGGAGGAGGCATGGGGAGAAACAGAGATCTCCCAAACTGCTGACAGACATTCTGACCATCCCCCTTGGGTAGAATAATCTCTCTCTCTCTAACTACATTATTCCAATTAGTGACCTCTCTCATGTCCCTCATTGTCTGTCCCCAAGAGATAATTACGGGAAGCACTGGAACCAACACAGGGACAAACACTGGGATGGGAAAACTGTCCTTTGTCTCTGGATCTAGTCTCTGTCTCTCTAATGAGTTGCTAGATCACATCCTAAAATAGAGCCTTCCAATGTCCCATGTTGTTGTTGTTGTTGTAGTAGGGGGCAAAAGATCGTGAGACCTGGCATCAGATTAAGGCTCTAAACATGGAGTGTAACATATTGAACTTTGTCATACACTGTCCAATCCAGCTGAGTCTCTTATAGGGAGGTTCCCTGTTACTTTCAAACCCAAACTCTGAGCAGGACTAGACAGGATGAGACTGGCTCTGAGCAGGACTAGACCGGATGAGACTGGTTCTGAGCAGGACTAGAGAGACAAGAATCTTCTGGACTAATTTCTAATGCGGAGTGTAAATCATTAGTGGAATTGTGAGTTGAGCTGAACTTGAGTCGGTAACACGTCAGACTGCCATCCCTCACCCCCACCCATTTACACCTGTTGTATTAAATGGAGTCATGAAAACAAGTCATTTTGAACCCACCCTCCCCTGACTGTCCCCTGCATGTGATCTGGTGAATCTCTAAAGCCCAGGTCTGGGTCATTAGGGCACGTAACAGAAAATGTGATGAAGCACTTTTGCAGCAGAAAATGAGCTCTTCTCATTGGACAAGTCCAGGTAGTCCCTCTCAGTTTCAGCCTGTTTTCTTCCATTTCGTGCCTAATGAAGACGATCCTGCAGCAATGTTCAGTAGGTTGTCTGTTGTTTATTACTTATAACCTGCTCTCCAGGTGCCACCAGCACTCAACTCCTTTACTTTAGGGCACATATGTGTCCTAAACCTTCTCCGTAGCCAGACAGGTATGTTTGAAGGGAGAGAAAAGAGGGTGTGGAGGAAGTAGATGCTTTTTTCCACTCAATGTACTTGAATAAAAACATAGGAAACCCCTAGCAAATTCAGGAAATGATTTAGGGCCCGCTTCCTGCCTGTCTGCTGACTTTTTCCTCTACAGATCTTGTCACTACGGAGCAACCATATATGGGGATACCCAACACACACTCACAGGCACACCTACATTTAGGCCTACACACTCAATGCAACCTCTGGCTAGGCCTTAAACGACCTCTGTTATAAAACAGTGGTTCCCTTCGGCACCAAGGTTGCCTCTCCATTGGGATATTAACTGTAATGGACGTTGGCCCTTTTCTCTAGCAAACCTCTTGAATTTCACTGCCCTTATATAAGTGCTCACTTTGGCTGACTTTTTATTTTCCTGAAAAGAGTGCCTCCGCTTTGGCTGGTGGCCATGTCTTGGACCTCTCAACTCTTGAGCCGACGGCTGCAGACTCCTGGCATTGAGCTTCCCCATGGTGCCGTGAATAGATTGGATCTCTGACAGACACACATTCAGAGTGGAGTGGTATGCACTGGACTGGTCATTTGTTAGCTGTTGCATTGATAGTGAAAGAACGCAAAAAGAGCCATGGAAATGTTCTTTTGTGTTTCTTTTTATGAAGCCTCTGAAACGAATAGGCAACACAGTCCTCTTTGTTTCCATTAAGATGCAACATAAAGACAGACACCACTGCAATAGCATCAAGTACATGCACGTGTTATCATAATGAACTAAATTAATTCATATTACTAAATGGGGAAATTGGCTGTAAAGTGAACTCCGATTGAAAAGTCATACCGCAGAGAACAATGAGGTTGTTCCCAAATCCTGTGTGTGTGTGTGTGTGTGTGAGTGAGAGAGAGAGAGAGAGAAGGGGCACAGCTACCATCTTTCCTCTCCATCTTTGAAAAACTCTATTTCATCTGGATGCATTCCTACAATACAGATATGAGCAGGTGTAGACAACAACAGAACCCTACTTCCTCATCAAACATCCTATACAGCCTCTAGCGAGTACTGGAACACTGTTCTTCTTTAACATATCTAATGACTAAAGGTTAACCATTAAAAATATTCATGGTACACAATGGAGGAGAAGAATGGAGCCGACAGGACAAGTACTCTGGAAAAGCACCACAAAGACAGAGCAAGAGGAGGAGGAAGAGAGGAGGAGAGAAAGAGAGGAGAGGAGGAGAGAAAGAGAGGAGAGGAGGGAGAGAAAGAGAGAAGAGGAGGGGGAGAGAAAGAGAGGAGAGGAGGGAGGGAGGAGGAGAGAAAGAGAGGAGAGGAGGAGGGAGAGAAGAGAGGAGGAGGAAAGAGAGGGGAGAGAGAGGAAGAAGGGAGGAGGGAGAGAAAGAGGAGGGAGAGAAAGAGAGGAGGGAGAGAAAGAGAGGGAGAGAGGGGAGAGAAAGAGAGGAGGGAGAGAAGAGAGGAGGGAGAGAGAGGAGAGAAAGAGAGGAGGGAGAGAGGGGAGAGAGAAGAGAGGAGGGAGAGAAAGAGAGGAGGGAGAGAGGAGAGAAAGAGAGGAGGGAGAGAGAGAGAGGAGGGAGAGAGGGGGAGAGAAAGAGAGGAGAGAGAGAGGGGGAGAGAAAGAGAGGGGGAGGGAAGAGAGAGGCGAGAGAGAGAGAGGGAGGGAGGAGGGGAGAGAGAAAGAGAGAGGGGGAGAGGGAGAGAGGAGGGAGAGAAAGAGAGGAGGGAGAGAGGGGGAGAGAGAGGAGGAGAGAAGAGAGGGGGAGAAGAGAGGAGAGAGAGAGGGAGGGAGAGAAAGAGAAAGAGGGCGGGAGAGAGGGGGAGAAGAA
>NW_026282130.1:0-2171 GCF_023373465.1 Oncorhynchus keta | reverse complement strand
CCCTCTGTGTTCTGTTAGGCAGGTAACTCTTTACCCACAATACAGCAGGTGGTGTAAAGAGCACCCTCTGTGTTCTGTTAGGCAGGTAACTCTTTACCCACAATACAGCAGGTGGTGTAAAGAACACCCTCTGTGTTCTGTTAGGCAGGTAACTCTTTACCCACAATACAACAGGTGGTGTAAAGAGCACCCTCTGTGTTCTGTTAGGCAGGTAACTCTTTACCCACAATACAACAGGTGGTGTAAAGAGCACCCTCTGTGTTCTGTTAGGCAGGTAACTCTTTACCACACAATACAGCAGGTGGTGTAAAGAGCACCCTCTGTGTTCTGTTAGGCAGGTAACTCTTTACCCACAATACAACAGGTGGTGTAAAGAACACCCTCTGTGTTCTGTTAGGCAGGTAACTCTTTACCCACAATACAACAGGTGGTGTAAAGAACACCCTCTGTGTTCTGTTAGGCAGGTAACTCTTTACCCACAATACAACAGGTGGTGTAAAGAGCACCCTCTGTGTTCTGTTAGGCAGGTAACTCTTTACCCACAATACAACAGGTGGTGTAAAGAACACCCTCTGTGTTCTGTTAGGCAGGTAACTCTTTACCCACAATACAACAGGTGGTGTAAAGAGCACCCTCTGTGTTCTGTTAGGCAGGTAACTCTTTACCCACAATACAACAGGTGGTGTAAAGAGCACCTGCTGTAACACATATGTTTTTCCATCAGCAGAATATGATCGATAATGTCAAAAGCCACAAGTCTAACAAAACAGCTACCACAATCTTTTTGATCCATTTCTCTCAGCCATTCATCAGTGATTTGTGTTAGTGCTGTGCTTGTTGAATGTTTCCCCCTGTAAGCATGCTGAAAGTCTGTTGTCAGTTTGTTCACAGTAAAATAGCATTGTATCTGGTCAAACACCATTTTTCCAGAAGTTTACTAAGGTTGGTAACTGGCTGTTTTATGGGCTATTTGAGCCAGTAAAGGGGCTTTACTATTCTTGGGTAGCGTAATGACTTTAGCTTCCTCCAGGCCCGAGGGCACACACTCTCTAGTAGGCTTAGATTGAAGATGTGGCAAATAGCAGTGGCAATATCATCCACTATTATCCTCAGTAATTTTCCATCCAAGTTGTCAGACCCCGGTGGCTTGTCATCGTTGATGGACAACAATCATTTTTCACCTCTTCCACACTCACTTTACGTAATTCAAATTCACAATGCTTGTCTTTCATCATTTGATAAGTCATACTTGGATGTGTAGTGTCAGCGTTTGTTACTGGCATGTCATACATAAATTTGCCTAATCTTGCCAATGAAAAAAATAATTAAAGTAATTGGCAATATCAGTGTTGTGTTGAATGAGCCATCTGATTCAATGAATGATAGAGCTGAGTTTGCCTTTTTGGCAAAAAAATGTAATTTAAGCTCCAAAATGTTTTACTTTTTACCATCATTCTTTATCTAATTGTTCTTTGTTTAGTCACATGATTTCTCAATTTGCTGTACGTTTGCCAATCGGTTGTGCAGCCAGACTTATTTGCCATTCATTTAGCCTCGTCCAACTCAACGATACCATTTTCCAATTCCTCATCAATCCACAGGGATTTAATCATTTTTAAAGTCATTTTCTTAATGGGTGCATGATTATTAGTAACTGGAATAAGCAAATCATAAATGTGTCAAGTGCAACACAGACCAACAAATATTCTTACATGTGCCTTTAGAGGCCATGCAATTCCAGTACTCATCTATAAAACAAAGAAATGTAGATCAAAAGAGTCCATATGAACTAAATAAAGGAAATGACTAACAGTACAGGTGCTAGATAGCAATAAAAACTGTACCATAGAGGCACAGAATAAGTTAGAAGGGACAACAAAAAGAAATGGAGGAACTTATCTCCAGAAAGATCCAGTGTAATATATTATAGAAAAATATATGACTGGATGGAATATGGGGAAAAATCTCACCAAATTATTTTTCAATCTTCAACATAGAAATGCTACCAAAAAAATGTATAAATGATGGAGTCATGCATGATTCACCAAATGATATCTTTGAAAGAGGAAGCAAAGTACTTTACGAATGTTTTTGTTTCAGTCTCCTCCATCTCCACTGACTGAAACTAATTGTATGGATTTTTTCCTCAATAATAATGTCAAATTAACATC
>NW_026282129.1:0-28627 GCF_023373465.1 Oncorhynchus keta | reverse complement strand
TCTCTCTCCCCCTCACTATTCTCTCTCTCCCCTCCCCCTCACTATTCTCTCTCTCTCCCCCCTCACTATTCTCTCTCTCTCCCCCTCACTATTCTCTCTCTCTCACTATTCTCTCTCCCCCTCACTATTCTCTCTCTCTCTCCCCTCACTATTCTCTCTCTCTCCCCCTCACTATTCTCTCTCCTCACTATTCTCTCCTCACTATTCTCTCTCTCCCCCTCACTATTCTCTCTCCCCCTCACTATTCTCTCTCCCCCCCTCACTATTCTCTCCTCCCCCTCACTATTCTCTCTCCCCTCACTATTCTCTCTCTCTCCCTCACTATTCTCTCTCCCCTCATATTCTCTCTCCCCCTCACTATTCTCTCTCTCCCCCTCACTATTCTCTCCCCCTCACTATTCTCTCTCTCTCCCCTCACTATTCTCTCTCTCTCCCCCTCACTATTCTCTCCCCTCACTATTCTCTCTCCTCCCCTCACTATTCTCTCTCCTCCCCCTCACTTCCTCTCTCTCCCCCTCACTATTCTCTCTCCCCCTCACTATTCTCTCTCTCCCCCCTCACTATTCTCTCTCTCTCCCCCTCACTATTCTCTCCTCCCCCTCACTATTCTCTCTCTCTCCCCTCACTATTCTCTCCCCTCTCTCCCCCTCACTATTCTCTCTCTCTCCCCCTCACTATTCTCTCTCTCTCCCCCTCACTATTCTCTCTCTCTCTCACTATTCTCTCTCTCTCCCCCTCACTGTCTGTCTCTCCCCTCACTATTCTCTGTCTCTCCCCCTCACTTATTCTCTCTCTCTCCCTCACTATTCTGTCTGTCTCTCCTCTCGCCCTCTTTCTCTCTCTGCCTCCCTCACTATTCTCTCTTTCTTTCTCCCTTTATTTACTGTATCTATTTTCTCCTCTCTCGCTCCCTCCATCCCTCCGCTCCACCCTATCGCCAGCCCTCACGTTGCCGTGACGATCTCCCACGTCATCAGGCAAATCACCGCGGTTACCATACAATGTGTTACCATGCCGATAGGTTCCAGACGAGGAGGAGGAAGAAGATCATGACAGGACTGTCGGTGTTTTATAAGTGAACATGGACTTTATATAAACGGTATAGCAATGTAATGTTAACGCCCCACCCCCCCCCTAAACCTGCTAACGTCACAGTGAGGTGTATCTGGTAACTTTCTACCCCCCCCCCCCTAAACCTGCTAACGTCACAGTGAGGTCTATCTGGTAACCTCTCTTTACGTGCTAAGAGAATAGTTGGAATGCTGACGTAATGAAAAAAATATATATATAGAGTAATATGTAATGAATATATATATATATATATATATATATATAGTAATATGTGGATAATTTTGCAACAACAAAAATGTTTTTAAATTCTGATTTTATGATGTGGGTTTGTTCTGAAGGCTGTGGGTGTTTAAAGTTGTAAATAATTACATGTTATGTTCTCAATAATCATTTAAAAAATGTAAATTATCTTTCTTAGGGTTGTTTTTATTTTCATGAGAGCTTTATCTGGGCCTGTCCTCATGTCCAGGTGATCTGGGCCTGTCTTCATGTCCGGGTGATCCGGGCCTGTCTTCATGTCCGGGGATCCGGGCCTGTCCTCATGTCCAGGTGGTCCGGGCCTGTCTTCATGTCCGGGTGATCTGGGCCTGTCCTCATGTCCGGGTGGTCGGGCCTGTCTTCATGTCCGGGTGGTCCGGGCCTGTCTTCATGTCCGGGTGATCCGGGCCCGTCCTCATGTCCGGGTGATCCGGGCCCGTCTTCATGTCCGGGTGATCCGGGCCTGTCTTCATGTCCGGGTGGTCCGGGCCTGTCTTCATGTCCGGGTGGTCCGGGCCTGTCTTCATGTCCGGGTGATCTGGGCCTGTCTTCATGTCCGGGTGATCTGGGCCTGTCTTCATGTCCGGGTGATCTGGGCCTGTCTTCATGTCCGGGTGATCCGGGCCTGTCTTCATGTCCGGGTGATCCGGGCCTGTCTTCATGTCCGGGTGATCTGGGCCTGTCTTCATGTCCGGGTGGTCTGGGCCTGTCTTCATGTCCGGGTGATCCGGGCCTGTCTTCATGTCCGGGTGATCTGGGCCTGTCTTCATGTCCGGGTGATCCGGGCCTGTCTTCATGTCCGGGTGATCTGGGCCTGTCTTCATGTCCGGGTGATCTGGGCCTGTCTTCATGTCCGGGTGGTCCGGGCCTGTCTTCTTGTCCGGGTGATCTGGGTGGGGTCAGTCGGTCATCCAGGTGATCTGGGTGGGGTCAGTCGGTCATCCAGGTGATCTGGGTGGGGTCAGTCGGTCATCCAGGTGATCTGGGTGGGGTCAGTCGGTCATCCAGGTGATCCGGGTGGGGTCAGTCGGTCATCCAGGTGATCTGGGTGGGGTCAGTCGGTCATCCAGGTGATCTGGGTGGGGTCAGTCGGTCATCCAGGTGATCTGGGTGGGGTCAGTCGGTCATCCAGGTGATCTGGGTGGGGTCAGTCGGTCATCCAGGTGATCCGGGTGGGGTCAGTCGGTCATCCAGGTGATCCGGGTGGGGTCAGTCGGTCATCCAGGTGATCCGGGTGGGGTCAGTCGGTCATCCAGGTGATCCGGGTGGGGTCAGTCGGTCATCCAGGTGATCCGGGTGGGGTCAGTCGGTCATCCAGGTGATCCGGGTGGGGTCAGTCGGTCATCCAGGTGATCCGGGTGGGGTCAGTCGGTCATCCAGGTGATCCGGGTGGGGTCAGTCGGTCATCCAGGTGATCTGGGTGGGGTCAGTCGGTCATCCAGGTGATCTGGGTGGGGTCAGTCGGTCATCCAGGTGATCTGGGTGGGGTCAGTCGGTCATCCAGGTGATCTGGGTGGGGTCAGTCGGTCATCCAGGTGATCCGGGTGGGGTCAGTCGGTCATCCAGGTGATCCGGGTGGGGTCAGGGTCATCCAGGTGATCCGGGTGGGGTCAGTCGGTCATCCAGGTGATCTGGGTGGGGTCAGTCGGTCATCCAGGTGATCTGGGTGGGGTCAGTCGGTCATCCAGATGATCCGGGTGGGGTCAGTCGGTCATCCAGGTGATCCGGGTGGGGTCAGTCGGTCATCCAGGTGATCCGGGTGGGGTCAGTCGGTCATCCAGGTGATCTGGGTGGGGTCAGTCGGTCATCCAGGTGATCTGGGTGGGGTCAGTCGGTCATCCAGGTGATCTGGGTGGGGTCAGTCGGTCATCCAGGTGATCTGGGTGGGGTCAGTCGGTCATCCAGGTGATCTGGGTGGGGTCAGTCGGTCATCCAGGTGATCTGGGTGGGGTCAGTCGGTCATCCAGGTACATGTTTAATGACGACAGACACCGGTCACGATGGCTTGAACCCCGGGTCACAAGACTTGCGTTAGCTTCCTGAGCGAAGGGCTGAGCCTCGGCATTATCTCCAAGAGCTAAACAAGTCTTCATGTTCACAGAATCACCTCCGTTACATAAACCTCCACAACTTCTGGTCACATGACTCCAGTCTCAGCTCTCTCCTCTTCCCGACTCTATCCTGACCCAATCTGAGATGGGTTGTACCGCCCTGAGGAGAAGTTGGCCCTAACCACAAATCTAGGATCATCTTCTTCACCTCTTAACCTTAAAGCATTGAGGGGAAACAGAACTGATTCAAGATCAGCGTCTGTCAGCTTCTGGTCACATGACCCCAGTCCCATCTCTCTCCTCCATGTGTATAAATATAGCTGGATGTTTTTCCAACGCTGCTTCTATCTTCCTGAGTCTCGCTCATTCTCCTCCTTTCTTTGTGTTGGGGGGGGCTGAATATTAAATTAGAACAGCCATGGTCAAAACACAGAGGGAGGAACTGAATATTAAATTAGAACAGCCATGGTCAAAACAGAGGGAGGAACTGAATATTACATTAGAACAGCCATGGTCAAAACAGAGGAGGAACTGAATATTAAATTAGAACAGCCATGGTCAAAACAGAGGGAGGAACTGAATATTAAATTAGAACAGCCATGGTCAAAACAGAGGGAGGAACTGATATTAAATTAGAACAGCCATGGTCAAAACAGAGGGAGGAACTGATATTAAATTAGAACAGCCATGGTCAAAACAGAGGGAGGAACTGATATTAAATTAGAACAGCCATGGTCAAAACAGAGGGAGGAACTGAAAAGGGGGAGGGACCATAGTACTGTTTTTGTTTGTTTGGTAAGAATAAAAAGTTGTTTTTACGTTCGCTTGTGAGCATCGACAGAGACCAGAGTGGTTTCTGGGCCCCGCTGCAAGAGTGTGTGTGTGTGTGTGTGTGTGTGTGTGTGTGTGTGTGTGTGTGTGTGTGTGTGTGTGTGTTGTAGCTACTCTGCTGTGTGTTGACAGTATGAACCAGAACGTGGTGTGCTTGCAGTGATGCATATTTTGGATTTATTCCTCTCAGAATAAATAAATGTTCTAAACAAACTCCGTTCCACTGGACTCTTTTACTACGGTCTGTCTGTCTGTTTGTCGTTAACAAACTATAGTTTTGGCAAGTCGGTTAGGACATCTACATTTGACCCAAGTTAAACAATTTAAAGGCAATGCTACCAAGTACTAATTGAGTGCATGTTAAACTTCTGACCCAGTGGGAATGTGATGAAAGAAATAAAAGCTGAAATAAATCACTCTACTATTATTCTGATATTTCATATTCTTAAAATAAAGTGGTGATCCTAACTGACCTAAGACGGGGAATTTGTACTAGGATTAAATGTCAGGAATTGTGGAAGAACGGAGTTTAAATGTAAACTTCCGACTTCAACTGTACGTGAGTCTGCCTGCGTCTGTTTGCCTGCCTGTGTCCAACACCAACATTCACCTACGCAACCAGCCTTCAGACCAGAGAACGCAACCAGCCTTCAGACCAGAGAACACGACCAGCCTTCAGACCAGAGAACACGACCAGCCTTCAGACCAGCCATCAGACCAGAGAACACGACCAGCCTTCAGACCAGCCTTCAGACCAGAGAACACGACCAGCCTTCAGACCAGAGAACACAACCAGCCTTCAGACCAGAGAACACGACCAGCCTTCAGACCAGCCTCCAGACCAGAGAACGCGACCAGCCTTCAGACCAGAGAACACGACCAGCCTTCAGACCAGAGAACCTTCAGACCAGAGAACACGACCAGCCTTCAGACCAGAGAACACGACCAGCCTTCAGACCAGAGAACACGACCAGCCTTCAGACCAGCCTCCAGACCAGAGAACACACCAGCCTTCAGACCAGTGAACACGACCA
Source organism: Oncorhynchus keta (assembly GCF_023373465.1). Classification (NCBI taxonomy): domain Eukaryota; kingdom Metazoa; phylum Chordata; class Actinopteri; order Salmoniformes; family Salmonidae; genus Oncorhynchus; species Oncorhynchus keta. The sequence goes on along the minus strand of NW_026282129.1, from coordinate 23,382 downwards.
GCCTTCAGACCAGCCTCCAGACCAGAGAACACAGCACAGAGAGCTGAAGGCAGTTATCTCCCAGAATACACCCTGGTCATCACTGTACTGAATGAAGCATCCTGTGGTTTTAGTGTGAATTCTTACTGAAAATGTAACCACTATTATCGCCCAGCGTCTGTCAGAGACACGTGGCTGTTACCCCCGAGGCCCAGAGGGGGCAGCAGAGAGCTGTGGAGATATTCACGATGGTCATCTATTACAGCACACAGTGGTTCTTAACCTGGAGTCCTCGAACAACGGGGAGGCCACCGGCCCGGCCGATCCACGGGGGGGAGGGACCCACCCGGCCGATCCACGGGGGGGAGGCCACCGGCCCGGCCGATCCACGGGGGGGAGGGACCCACCCGGCAGATCCACGGGGGGAGGCCACCGGCCCGGCCGATCCAGGGGGAACAGTCACAGATTTCAGAGTGTACACTATTTTAACATTAGGGATCAGTCACACACTTCAAAGTGTACAGTATTGTAACATTAGGGATCAGTCACACACTTCAAAGTGTACACTATTGTAACATTAGGGATCAGTCACACACTTCAAAGTGTACAGTATTGTAACATTAGGGATCAGTCACACACTTCAAAGTGTACAGTATTGTAACATTAGGGATCAGTCACACACTTCAAAGTGTACAGTATTGTAACATTAGGGATCAGTCACACACTTCAAAGTGTACAGTATTGTAACATTAGGGATCAGTCACACACTTCAAAGTGTACAGTATTGTAACATTAGGGATCAGTCACACACTTCAAAGTGTACAGTATTGTAACATTAGGGATCAGTCACACACTTCAAAGTGTACAGTATTGTAACATTAGGGATCAGTCACACACTTCAAAGTGTACACTATTTTAACATTAGGGATCAGTCACACACTTCAAAGTGTACAGTATTGTAACATTAGGGATCAGTCACACACTTCAAAGTGTACAGTATTGTAACATTAGGGATCAGTCACACACTTCAAAGTGTACAGTATTGTAACATTAGGGATCAGTCACACACTTCAAAGTGTACAGTATTGTAACATTAGGGATCAGTCACACACTTCAAAGTGTACAGTATTGTAACATTAGGGATCAGTCACACACTTCAAAGTGTACAGTATTGTAACATTAGGGATCAGTCACACACTTCAAAGTGTACAGTATTGTAACATTAGGGATCAGTCACACACTTCAAAGTGTACAGTATTGTAACATTAGGGATCAGTCACACACTTCAAAGTGTACAGTATTGTAACATTAGGGATCAGTCACACACTTCAAAGTGTACAGTATTTTAACATTAGGGATCAGTCACACACTTCAAAGTGTACAGTATTGTAACATTAGGGATCAGTCACACACTTCAAAGTGTACAGTATTGTAACATTAGGGATCAGTCACACACTTCAAAGTGTACACTATTGTAACATTAGGGATCAGTCACACACTTCAAAGTGTACACTATTGTAACATTAGGGATCAGTCACACACTTCAAAGTGTACAGTATTGTAACATTAGGGATCAGTCACACACTTCAAAGTGTACAGTATTGTAACATTAGGGATCAGTCACACACTTCAAAGTGTACAGTATTTTAACATTAGGGATCAGTCACACACTTCAAAGTGTACAGTATTTTAACATTAGGGATCAGTCACACACTTCAAAGTGTACAGTATTGTAACATTAGGGATCAGTCACACACTTCAAAGTGTACACTATTGTAACATTAGGGATCAGTCACACACTTCAAAGTGTACACTATTGTAACATTAGGGATCAGTCACACACTTCAAAGTGTACAGTATTGTAACATTAGGGATCAGTCACACACTTCAAAGTGTACAGTATTGTAACATTAGGGATCAGTCACACACTTCAAAGTGTACAGTATTTTAACATTAGGGATCAGTCACACACTTCAAAGTGTACAGTATTGTAACATTAGGGATCAGTCACACACTTCAAAGTGTACAGTATTGTAACATTAGGGATCAGTCACACACTTCAAAGTGTACAGTATTGTAACATTAGGGATCAGTCACACACTTCAAAGTGTACAGTATTGTAACATTAGGGATCAGTCACACACTTCAAAGTGTACAGTATTGTAACATTAGGGATCAGTCACACACTTCAAAGTGTACAGTATTTTAACATTAGGGATCAGTCACACACTTCAAAGTGTACAGTATTGTAACATTAGGGATCAGTCACACACTTCAAAGTGTACAGTATTGTAACATTAGGGATCAGTCACACACTTCAAAGTGTACAGTATTGTAACATTAGGGATCAGTCACACACTTCAAAGTGTACACTATTTTAACATTAGGGATCAGTCACACACTTCAAAGTGTACACTATTTTAACATTAGGGATCAGTCACACACTTCAAAGTGTACAGTATTGTAACATTAGGGATCAGTCACACACTTCAAAGTGTACAGTATTGTAACATTAGGGATCAGTCACACACTTCAAAGTGTACAGTATTGTAACATTAGGGATCAGTCACACACTTCAAAGTGTACAGTATTGTAACATTAGGGATCAGTCACACACTTCAAAGTGTACAGTATTGTAACATTAGGGATCAGTCACACACTTCAAAGTGTACAGTATTGTAACATTAGGGATCAGTCACACACTTCAAAGTGTACACTATTTTAATGATCAGGTAAATCAGGCGTACATCATGTATACAACAGAACATCTAACAGATCTAGGATCAGAGAGAAGACATGATCAGTTTCTACATTACCCCCCAGGCTGATCACATATTACTACATTACCCCCAGGCTGATCACATATTACTACATTACCCCCCAGGCTGATCACATATTACTACATTACCCCCCAGGCTGATCACATATTACTACATTACCCCCCAGGCTGATCACATATTACTACATTACCCCCCAGGCTGATCACATATTACTACATTACCCCCCCCAGGCTGATCACATTGACATGATCAGTTTCTACATTACCCCCCACCCAGGCTGATAACATCAATTAGTAACACAAGGACATGATTGGTTTCTACATTACCCCCAGGCTGATAACATCAATTAGTAACACATTGACATGATCAGTTGCTACATTACCCCCAGACTGATCACATATATTTCTACATTACCCCCCCCAGGCTGATCACATTGACATGATCAGTTTCTACATTACCCCCCACCCAGGCTGATAACATCAATTAGTAACACAAGGACATGATTGGTTTCTACATTACCCCCAGGCTGATAACATCAATTAGTAACACAAGGACATGATTGGTTTCTACATTACCCCCAGACTGATCACATATATTTCTACATTACCCCCCAGACTGATCACATATATTACTACATTACCCCCCAGGCTGATAACATTTACGTGATCAGTTTCTACATTTACCCCCCAGACTGATCACATGATTAGTTTCTACATTACCCCCCATACTGATAACATTTACATGATCAGTTTCTACATTTACCCCCCAGACTGATCACATGATTAGTTTCTACATTACCCCCATACTGATAACATTTACATGATCAGTTTCTACATTTACCCCCAGACTGATCACATGATTAGTTTCTACATTACCCCCCATACTGATAACATTTACATGATCAGTTTCTACATTTAACCCCCCAGACTGATCACATGATTAGTTTCTACATTACCCCCATACTGATAACATTTACATGATCAGTTTCTACATTTAACCCCCAGACTGATAACATTTACGTGATCAGTTTCTACATTTAACCCCCCCCAGACTGATCACATGATCAGTTCTCTTCATGTTTCACGGTTAGTAAAGAGAGAACCAGAGGAGGGAGGAGAGAACCAGAGGAGGGAGGAGAGAACCAGAGGAGGGAGGAGAGAACCAGAGGAGGGAGGAGAGAACCAGAGGAGGGAGAACCAGAGAGAACCAGAGGAGGGAGGAGACCACAGTCTTCTTAAGGGACAGGGAGAGAGAACCAGAGAAGGGAGGAGAGAACCAGAGGAGGGAGGAGACCAAGAGAGAACAGGGATAATGGAGGCATCTCTCCCATTCACACAGTCTTCTTAATGACGGACAGGGAGGGAGGAGACCAAGAGAGAACCAGAGGAGGGAGGAGAGAACCAGAGGAGGGAGGAGACCAAGAGAGAACAGGGATAATGGAGGCATCTCTCACATTCACACAGTCTTCTTAATGACGGACAGGGAGGGAGGAGACCAAGAGAGAACCAGAGAAGGGAGGAGAGAACCAGAGGAGGGAGGAGACCAAGAGAGAACAGGGATAATGGAGGCATCTCTCACATTCACACAGTCTTCTTAATGACGGACAGGGAGGGAGGAGACCAAGAGAGAACCAGAGGAGGGAGGAGAGAACCAGAGGAGGGAGGAGACCAAGAGAGAACAGGGATAATGGAGGCATCTCTCACATTCACACAGTCTTCTTAATGACGGACAGGGAGGGAGGAGACCAAGAGAGAACCAGAGAAGGGAGGAGAGAACCAGAGGAGGGAGGAGACCAAGAGAGAACAGGGATAATGGAGGCATCTCTCCCATTCACACAGTCTTCTTAATGACGGACAGGGAGGGAGGAGACCAAGAGAGAACAGGGATAATGGAGGCATCTCTCACATTCACACAGTCTTCTTAATGACGGAAACATTTCAGTATGGTACAGATCATTTCAAACAGTTGACACATTCGCTGCGTAGTGGTCCTGAACACAGCCTACATGGCATCATCATCATCATCCTCCTCCTCATCATCATCATGGCACTAAACACAGAGCTGCGTAGTGGTCCTGAACACAGCCTACATGGCATCATCATCATCAACACCACCATCATCATCATCATCATCCTCCTCCTCATCATGGCACTAAACACAGAGCTGCAGAGTAGAACACAGCCTAGTTGTTGCTAGCAGAGCTGCAGAGTAGAACACAGCCTAGTTGTTGCTAGCAGAGCTGCAGAGTAGAACACAGCCTAGTTGTTGCTAGCAGAGCTGCAGAGTAGAACACAGCCTAGTTGTTGCTAGCAGAGCTGCAGAGTAGAACACAGCCTAGTTATTGCTAGCAGAGCTGCAGAGTAGAACACAGCCTAGTTGTTGCTAGCAGAGCTGCAGAGTAGAACACAGCCTAGTTGTTGCTAGCAGAGCTGCAGAGTAGAACACAGCCTAGTTGTTGCTAGCAGAGCTGCAGAGTAGAACACAGCCTAGTTGTTGCTAGCAGAGCTGCAGAGTAGAACACAGCCTAGTTGTTGCTAGCAGAGCTGCAGAGTAGAACACAGCCTAGTTGTTGCTAGCAGAGCTGCAGAGTAGAACACAGCCTAGTTGTTGCTAGCAGAGCTGCAGAGTAGAACACAGCCTAGTTGTTGCTAGCAGAGCTGCAGAGTAGAACACAGCCTAGTTGTTGCTAGCAGAGCTGCAGAGTAGAACACAGCCTAGTTGTTGCTAGCAGAGCTGCAGAGTAGAACACAGACTAGTTGTTGCTAGCAGAGCTGCAGAGTAGAACACAGCCTAGTTGTTGCTAGCAGAGCTGCAGAGTAGAACACAGCCTAGTTGTTGCTAGCAGAGCTGCAGAGTAGAACACAGACTAGTTGTTGCTAGCAGAGCTGCAGAGTAGAACACAGCCTAGTTGTTGCTAGCAGAGCTGCAGAGTAGAACACAGCCTAGTTGTTGCTAGCAGAGCTGCAGAGTAGAACACAGCCTAGTTGTTGCTAGCAGAGCTGCAGAGTAGAACACAGCCTAGTTGTTGCTAGCAGAGCTGCAGAGTAGAACACAGCCTAGTTGTTGCTAGCAGAGCTGCAGAGTAGAACACAGCCTAGTTGTTGCTAGCAGAGCCCATCCAATCTAAAACACCGACGTCACACTTTGTGACGTAAAACAAGAGTTTCTATTTGACAACTTCAGGCAGGCCCCTCCCCGTTCCATATGCTTCCAGTCCCCCCGGGTCAGTACCGGTCCAGTCCCCCGGGTCAGTACCGGTCCAGTCAGTACCGGTCCAGTCAGTACCGGTCCAGTCCCCCCGGGTCAGTACCGGTCCAGTCAGTAACGGTCCAGTCCCCCGGGTCAGTACCGGTCCAGTCAGTACCGCCCAGGGTCAGTAACGGTCCAGTCAGTACCGGTCCAGTCCCCCGGGTCAGTACCGGTCCAGTCAGTACCGGTCCAGTCAGTACCGGTCCAGTCAGTACCGGTCCAGTCCCCCAGGGTCAGTACCGGTCCAGTCAGTACCGGTCCAGTCAGTACCGGTCCAGTCCCCCAGGGTCAGTACCGGTCCAGTCAGTACCGGTCCAGTCAGTACCGGTCCAGTCCCCCAGGGTCAGTACCGGTCCAGTCAGTAACGGTCCAGTCCCCCCGGGTCAGTACCGGTCCAGTCAGTACCGGTCCAGTCAGTAACGGTCCAGTCCCCCGGGTCAGTACCTGTCCAGTCAGTACCGGTCCAGTCCCCCAGGGTCAGTACCGGTCCAGTCAGTAACGGTCCAGTCAGTAACGGTCCAGTCCCCCGGGTCAGTACCTGTCCAGTCAGTACCGGTCCAGTCCCCCGGTCAGTACCGGTCCAGTCAGTAACGGTCCAGTCCCCCCGGGTCAGTACCTGTCCAGTCAGTAACGGTCCAGTCCCCCAGGGTCAGTACCTGTCCAGTCAGTAACGGTCCAGTCCCCCAGGGTCAGTACCGGTCCAGTCAGTACCGGTCCAGTCAGTAACGGTCCAGTCAGTACCGGTCCAGTCCCCCAGGGTCAGTACCGGTCCAGTCAGTAACGGTCCAGTCCCCCAGGGTCAGTACCGGTCCAGTCCCCCGGGTCAGTACCGGTCCAGTCCCCCAGGGTCAGTACCGGTCCAGTCAGTACCGGCCCAGTCAGTACCGGTCCAGTCAGTAACGGTCCAGTCCCCCAGGGTCAGTACCGGTCCAGTCAGTAACGGTCCAGTCCCCCAGGGTCAGTACCGGTCCAGTCAGTACCGGCCCAGTCCCCCGGGTCAGTACCGGTCCAGTCAGTACCGGTCCAGTCAGTACCGGTCCAGTCAGTACCGGCCCAGTCCCCCGGGTCAGTACCGGTCCAGTCAGTACCGGTCCAGTCAGTACCGGTCCAGTCCCCCGGTCAGTACCTGTCCAGTCAGTACCGGTCCAGTCCCCCAGGGTCAGTACCGGTCCAGTCAGTAACGGTCCAGTCCCCCAGGGTCAGTACCGGTCCAGTCAGTACCGGTCCAGTCAGTACCGGTCCAGTCAGTAACGGTCCAGTCCCCCAGGGTCAGTACCGGTCCAGTCAGTACCGGCCCAGTCCCCCAGGGTCAGTACTGGCCCAGTCCCCCAGGGTCAGTACCGGTCCAGTCAGTACCGGCCCAGTCCCCCAGGGTCAGTACTGGCCCAGTCCCCCCGGGTCAGTACCGGTCCAGTCAGTACCGGCCCAGTCCCCCCGGGTCAGTACCGGTCCAGTCAGTACCGGCCCAGTCCCCCCGGGTCAGTACCGGTCCAGTCAGTACCGGCCCAGTCCCTCCGGGTCAATAACGGTCCAGTCCTCCGGGTCAGTACCGGTCCAGTCAGTACCGGCCCAGTCCCTCCGGGTCAATAACGGTCCAGTCCTCCGGGTCAGTAACGGTCCAGTCCCCCGGGTCAGTAACGGTCCAGTCCCCCGGGTCAGTCCCCCGGGTCAGTAACGGTCCAGTCCCCGGGTCAGTACCGGTCCAGTCAGTACCGGTCCAGTCCCCGGGTCAGTAACGGTCCAGTCCCCCGGGTCAGTAACGGTCCAGTCCCCCGGGTCAGTCCCCCGGGTCAGTAACGGTCCAGTCCCCCGGGTCAGTCCCCCGGGTCAGTAACGGTCCAGTCCCCCGGGTCAGTAACGGTCCGGTCACCGGGTCAGTACCGGTCCAGTCCCCCGGGGGACTGAACTGAAGCCAAGGCATTAACTTGGGGAGCTAACAAGTCTTCAGTCCACAGTTCTGGAATTGTCCCAATCAGGGGAGGGCTGGTGTCGTCAGCGGGCAGAGCTAAGGTATGGCAGCTCCACCCATAATGCACTGGGCTAAGGACACGAAGGTCGTGATCACTTCTGACCCTGCCCACATCAGGGGTTAAAGTTCATATAGTAGAGATATTAAAAACAGTCATGATCCTCAAGGATGATGAACCAATCAGTGTGTGTGTGTGTGTGTGTGTGTGTCAGAGTTCATATGGTCCGTTTGACACAGGGTGGTCCACTGAGGTTGGAACCAATCAGCTGCTCTCCTCGACAGCAACCTCTCAAACCAATCAGCATCCTCTAACATGTCCACACCTAGAGACAGACAGAGAGAGACAGAGACAGACAGAGACATTGTTACAACACTGTGTGTGTGTGTGGGTTAAATGTCTTTATTGACATGATCACTTTCTACATTACTACCCCATACTGATCACACACATATATATATATATAGAGTGTGTATAGAGATATATATAGAGAGAGGGGTAGAGAGAGAGGGGTAGAGAGAGTCATAGAGAGAGAGGGGTAGAGAGAGTCAGAGAGAGAGAGGGGTAGAGAGAGTCAGAGAGAGAGGGGTAGAGAGAGTCAGAGAGAGAGAGGGGTGGAAAGAGTCAGAGAGAGAGAGGGGTAGAGAGAGTCAGAGAGAGAGAGGGGTAGAGAGTCAGAGAGAGAGAGGGGTAGAGAGTCAGAGAGAGAGAGAGGGAGAGAGTCAGAGAGAGAGAGGGGTGGAGAGAGTCAGAGAGAGAGAGGGGTAGAGAGTCAGAGAGAGAGAGAGGTAGAGAGTCATAGAGAGAGAGGGGTAGAGAGAGTCAGAGAGAGAGGGGTAGAGAGAGTCATAGAGAGAGAGGGGTAGAGAGAGTCATAGAGAGAGAGGGGTAGAGAGAGTCATAGAGAGAGAGGGGTAGAGAGAGTCATAGAGAGAGAGGGGTAGAGAGAGTCATAGAGAGAGAGGGGTAGAGAGAGTCATAGAGAGAGAGGGGTAGAGAGAGTCATAGAGAGAGGGGTAGAGAGAGGGTAGAGAGAGTCATAGAGAGAGAGGGGTAGAGAGAGGGTAGAGAGAGTCATAGAGAGAGAGGGGTAGAGAGAGTCATAGAGAGAGAGGGGTAGAGAGAGTCATAGAGAGAGAGGGGTAGAGAGAGTCAGAGAGAGAGGGGTAGAGAGAGTCAGAGAGAGAGGGGTAGAGAGAGTCAGAGAGAGAGGGGTAGAGAGAGTCAGAGAGAGAGGGGTAGATAGAGAGTCATAGAGAGAGAGGGGTAGAGAGAGTCAGAGAGAGAGAAGGGTAGAGAGAGTCATAGAGAGAGAAGGGTAGAGAGAGTCATAGAGAGAGGGGTAGAGAGAGTCAGAGAGAGAGAGGGGTAGAGAGAGTCAGAGAGAGAGAGGGGTAGAGAGAGTCAGAGAGAGAGAAGGGTAGAGAGAGTCATAGAGAGAGGGGTAGAGAGAGTCAGAGAGAGAGAGGGGTAGAGAGAGTCAGAGAGAGAGAGGGGTAGAGAGAGTCATAGAGAGAGAGGGGTAGAGAGAGTCATAGAGAGAGAGGGGTAGAGAGAGTCAGAGAGAGAGGGGTAGAGAGAGTCATAGAGAGAGGGGTAGAGAGAGTCAGAGAGAGAGAGGGGTAGAGAGAGTCATAGAGTGAGACAAAGATCAGTGGAATTAGAGTCTGCTAGCTAAAGAGATTAATTAAACACCTGTCTCTGGATTATATCTTCAAACTAAGGACAACAGTGGCATGGCATCCGCAACAGGGAGATAGATGCCTTGCTACGTTTTCAGATATTACACTTTTTCTCATTTTGACAGAAAGTAGCTTCATTTCAAGCTAAAGTGTACTGTTAGCTAGCTAGCTATATGTCTTAAGATAAAGTATACTGTTAGCTAGCTAGCTAGCTAGCTAGTTATATGTCTTAAGCTAAAGTATACTGTTAGCGAGCTAGCTAGCTATATGTTTTAAGATAAAGTGTACTGTTAGCTAGCTAGCTATATGTCTTAAGCTAAAGTATACTGTTAGCTAGCTAGCTAACATTGAAGCTGGTTGCTTAGCTGCCAGCACTGACATTGTTGGCACTTTGTTCATTGTTGTTTAACTAGCTAACGTTAGGTGCTGTTTTGTGATCTTAAAACACTGTTTACCGAGCTAGCATGTCTTAAGCTAAAGTATGGCTGGTGTCAGTCAACGTTGGCTAAAAAGCGTAATGAAATTGTTGCCAGCAGGGCTGGTTTGGCTGCGTTCATGTTATTCCGAGGTAAACAAATCATTGGCCCTGAGCGTCAGGTGTGCGCTCCGAGAGAGAAATGAGATGGGCGGGGCTAAAAGCTGAAGAGGGTGTGAACGATGCTGAATGGGCAGGGCTAAATGCTGAAGAGGGTGTGAGCGGTACTGAATGGGCGGGGCTAAAAGCTGAAGAGGGTGTGAATGATGCTGAATGGGCGGGGCTAAATGCTTAAAGAGGGTGTGAACGATGCTGAATGGGCGGGGCTAAAGGCTTAAAGAGGGTGTGAGCGGTACTGAATGGGCGGGGCTAAAAGCTGAAGAGGGTGTGAATGATGCTGAATGGGCGGGGCTAAATGCTTAAAGAGGGTGTGAACGATGCTGAATGGGCGGGGCTAAAGGCTTAAAGAGGGTGTGAGCGGTACTGAATGGGCGGGGCTAAAAGCTGAAGAGGGTGTGAATGATGCTGAATGGGCGGGGCTAAATGCTTAAAGAGGGTGTGAACGATGCTGAATGGGCGGGGCTAAAGGCTTAAAGAGGGTGTGAGCGGTACTGAATGGGCGGGGCTAAAAGCTGAAAAGGGTGTGAACGATGCTGAATGGGCGGGGCTAAAGGCTTAAAGAGGGTGTGAGCGGTACTGAATGGGCGGGGCTAAAAGCTGAAAAGGGTGTGAACGATGCTGAATGGGCGGGGCTAAAGGCTTAAAGAGGGTGTGAACGATGCTGAATGGGCGGGGCTAAAGGCTTAAAGAGGGTGTGAACGATGCTGAATGGGCGGGGCTAAATGCTTAAAGAGGGTGTGAACGATGCTGAATGGGCAGGGCTAAAAGCTGAAGAGGGTGTGAACGATGCTGAATGGGCGGGGCTAAAAGCTGAAGAGGGTGTGAACGATGCTGAATGGGCAGGGCTAAAAGCTGAAGAGGGTGTGAACGATGCTGAATGGGCGGGGCTAAAAGCTGAAGAGGGTGTGAATGATGCTGAATGGGCGGGGCTAAAAGCTGAAGAGGGTGTGAACGATGCAGAATGGGCGGGGCTAAAGGCTTAAAGAGGGTGTGAGCGGTACTGAATGGGCGGGGCTAAAAGCTGAAGAGGGTGTGAATGATGCTGAATGGGCAGGGCTAAAAGCTGATCTTTCTTCTCTCGCTCAGACATAGGACAAACTTCCTTTACATTTATTTTGGGACGAGCCGTTGTTCCATGTCGTGAAATCTTATTTTAAATGCTTTCGTACGGGCTCATAGCAGTAATGCTAAATTCAATGTTTCATCACAGCATTTAAAAACTGTTTTGATACCTTAAAAATTCTAAATCAAATAGCTAAACGAACCACGGAATGACCTTCTTAAAACCATTCCATATGTTATCTTTAGTAGAGGGTCGGTTAACTGATAGACTGTAGAGGGTTGGTTAACTGATAGACTGTAGAGGGTTAACTGATAGACTGTAGAGGGTCGGTTAACTGATAGACTGTAGAGGGTTATAACTGATAGACTGTAGAGGGTTAACTGATAGACTGTAGAGGGTCGGTTAACTGATAGACTGTAGAGGGTCGGTTAACTGATAGACTGTAGAGGGTCGGTTAACTGATAGACTGTAGAGGGTCGGTTAACTGATAGACTGTAGAGGGTCGGTTAACTGATAGACTGTAGAGGGTTATAACTGATAGACTGTAGGGGGTTAACTGATAGACTGTAGAGGGTCGGTTAACTGATAGACTGTAGAGGGTCGGTTAACTGATAGACTGTAGAGGGTTAACTGATAGACTGTAGAGGGTCGGTTAACTGATAGACTGTAGGGGGTTATAACTGATAGACTGTAGAGGGTTATAACTGATAGACTGGAGAGGGTCGGTTAACTGATAGACTGTAGGGGGTTAACTGATAGACTGTAGAGGGTCGGTTAACTGATAGACTGTAGAGGGTCGGTTAACTGATAGACTGTAGAGGGTCGGTTAACTGATAGACTGTAGAGGGTCGGTTAACTGATAGACTGTAGAGGGTCGGTTAACTGATAGACTGTAGGGGGTTATAACTGATAGACTGTAGAGGGTTATAACTGATAGACTGTAGAGGGTTATAACTGATAGACTGTAGAGGGTTATAACTGATAGACTGTAGAGGGTTATAACTGATAGACTGTAGAGGGTTATAACTGATAGACTGTAGAGGGTTATAACTGATAGACTGTAGAGGGTCGGTTAACTGATAGACTGTAGAGGGTCGGTTAACTGATAGACTGTAGAGGGTCGGTTAACTGATAGACTGTAGGGGGTTATAACTGATAGACTGTAGAGGGTTAACTGATAGACTGTAGAGGGTTATAACTGATAGACTGTAGAGGGTCGGTTAACTGATAGACTGTAGAGGGTTATAACTGATAGACTGTAGAGGGTTATAACTGATAGACTGTAGAGGGTTAACTGATAGACTGTAGAGGGTTAACTGATAGACTGTAGAGGGTCGGTTAACTGATAGACTGTAGGGGGTTAACTGATAGACTGTAGAGGGTCGGTTAACTGATAGACTGTAGAGGGTCGGTTAACTGATAGACTGTAGAGGGTTATAACTGATAGACTGTAGAGGGTTATAACTGATAGACTGTAGAGGGTTATAACTGATAGACTGTAGAGGGTTAACTGATAGACTGTAGAGGGTTAACTGATAGACTGTAGAGGGTTAACTGATAGACTGTAGAGGGTTATAACTGATAGACTGTAGAGGGTTATAACTGATAGACTGTAGAGGGTTATAACTGATAGACTGTAGAGGGTCGGTTAACTGATAGACTGTAGGGGGTTATGCTCCTGCTCCAGTTTCAACTGTTCTGCCTTACTATTATTCAACCATGCTGGTCATTTATGAACATTTGAACATCTTGGCCACGTTCTGTTATAATCTCCACCCGGCACAGCCAAAAGAGGACTGGCCACCCCACATATGCTCTCTCTAATTCTCTCTTTCTTTCTCTCTCTCGGAGGACCTGAGCCCTAGGACAGTGCCCCAGGACTACCTGACATGATGGCTCCTTGCTGTCCCCAGTCCACCTGACTGTGCTGCTGCTCCAGTTTCAACTGTTCTGCCTTATTATTATTTGACCATGCTGGTCATTTATGAACATTTGAACATCTTGGTCATGTTCTGTTATAATCTCTACCCGGCACAGCCAGAAGAGGACTGGCCACCCCACATAGCCCGGTTCCTCTCTAGGTTTCTTCCTAGGTTTTGGCCTTTCTAGGGAGTTTTTCCTAGCCACCGTGCTTTTACACCTGCATTGTTTGCTGTTTGGGGTTTTAGGCTGGGTTTCTGTACAGCACTTTGAGATATCAGCTGATGTACGAAGGGCTATATAAATAAATTTGATTTGATTTGATTTGATTTGGTTAACTGATAGACTGTAGAGGGTTAACTGATAGACTGTAGAGGGTTAACTGATAGACTGTAGAGGGTTAACTGATAGACTGTAGAGGGTTAACTGATAGACTGTAGAGGGTTAACTGATAGACTGTAGAGGGTTAACTGATAGACTGTAGAGGGTTAACTGATAGACTGTAGAGGGTTAACTGATAGACTGTAGAGGGTTAACTGATAGACTGTAGAGGGTTAACTGATAGACTGTAGAGGGTTAACTGATAGACTGTAGAGGGTTAACTGATAGACTGTAGAGGGTTAACTGATAGACTGTAGAGCGTACCTTGACGGTGCTGTCCACAGCTCCAGAGAACAGGCGCCCCCTGCTGACGGCCAGGGCGGTTACACTCCCCTGGTGTCTGAGGAGGGTCTGGGTACAGATCATGTTGTCCATGCTCCACACCTGTTGACAAACACAGGCTGGGTTACTTTAAAATAACACACACAGTTGATTATTACAGGTAACTGCCAGAATAAAGGAAACGCCAACATAGTGTTTTAATAAGGTGTTGGGCCACCAGGTAACTGCCAGAATAAAGGAAACGCCAACATAGTGTTTTAATAAGGTGTTGGGCCACCAGGTAACTGCCAGAATAAAGGAAACACCAACATAGTGTCTTAATAAGGTGTTGGTTCACCAGGTAACTGCCAGAATAAAGGAAACACCAACATAGTGTCTTAATAAGGTGTTGGTTCACCAGGTAACTGCCAGAATAAAGGAAACACCAACAGTGTTTTAATAAGGGGTTGGGCCACCAGGTAACTGCCAGAATAAAGGAAACACCAACATAGTGTTTTAATAAGGGGTTGGGCCACCAGTTAACTGCCAGAATAAAGGAAACACCAACATAGTGTTTTAATAAGGGTTTGGGCCACCAGGTAACTGCCAGAATAAAGGAAACACCAACAGTGTTTTAATAAGGTGCTGGGTCACCAGGTAACTGCCAGAATAAAGGAAACACCAACATAGTGTTTTAATAGGGCGTTGGGCCACCAGGTAACTGCCAGAATAAAGGAAACACCAACAGTGTTTTAATAAGGTGCTGGGTCACCAGGTAACTGCCAGAATAAAGGAAACACCAACAGTGTTTTAATAGGGCGTTGGGCCACCAGGTAACTGCCAGAATAAAGGAAACACCAACAGTGTTTTAATAGGGCGTTGGGCCACCAGGTAACTGCCAGAATAAAGGAAACACCAACAGTGTTTTAATAAGGTGTTGGGCCACCAGGTAACTGCCAGAATAAAGGAAACACCAACATAGTGTTTTAATAAGGTGTTGGGCCACCAGGTAACTGCCAGAATAAAGGAAACACCAACATAGTGTTTTAATAAAAAGCGTTGGGCCACCTGGTAAATGCCAGAATAAAGGAAACACCAACATAGTGTTTTAATAGGGTGTTGGGCCACCACCAACCAGAACAGCTTCAATACACCTTGACATAGATTCTACAAGTGTCTGGAAGTCTATTGGAGGGATGTGACACCATTCTTCCACAAGGGACTTCCATCATTTGGTGTTTTGTTGATGGAGGTGGAAAACACTGTCTCGGGCACCGCTCCTGAATTGGGTTGAGACCTGATGACACAGAGCCCCATGCTCCTTTCAGACCCTTCTGTCTCAGGCATCGCTCCTGAATTGGGTTGAGACCTGATGACACAGAGCCCCATGCTCCTTTCAGACCCCTCTTTCAACATCACGGACATCTTCTTCTAGCCATTTGCACCTCTCATTTAGTCAGAGTGTTGACAAAATTACTTCTTAATACACACACACCTACAAACACAGACAGGTCATACAGACAGGTCAGATACATGGTCAGACAGACAGGTAAGATAGATGGTCAGACAGACAGGTAAGATAGATGGTCAGACAGACAGGTCAGATAGATGGTCAGACAGACAGGTCAGATAGATGGTCAGACAGACAGGTCAGATAGATGGTGGACAGACAGGTCAGATACATGGTGGACAGACAGACAGGTCAGATAGATGGTGGACAGACAGACAGGTCAGATAGATGGTGGACAGACAGACAGGTCAGATAGATGGTGGACAGACAGACAGGTCAGATAGATGGTGGACAGACAGACAGGTCAGATAGATGGTGGACAGACAGACAGGTCAGAAAGATGGTGGACAGACAGACAGGTCAGAAAGATGGTCATACAGACAGGTCAGATACATGGTCAGACAGACAGGTCAGATACATGGTCAGACAGACAGGTCAGATACATGGTCAGACAGACAGGTCAGATACATGGTCAGACAGACAGGTCAGATAGATGGTGGACAGACAGACAGGTCAGATAGATGGTGGACAGACAGACAGGTCAGATACATGGTCAGACAGACAGGTCAGATACATGGTCAGACAGACAGGTCAGATACATGGTCAGACAGACAGGTCAGATAGATGGTGGACAGACAGACAGGTCAGATACATGGTCAGACAGACAGGTAAGATAGATGGTCAGACAGACAGGTAAGATAGATGGTCAGACAGACAGGTCAGATACATGGTCAGACAGACAGGTCAGATACATGGTCAGACAGACAGGTCAGATAGATGGTGGACAGACAGGTCAGATAGATGGTAGACAGAAGGTAAAGAGACAGACGGTAAAGAGACAGACGGTAAAGAGACAGACGCTAAGAGAGACAGACGGTAAAGAGACAGACGGTAAAGAGACAGACGGTAAAGAGACAGACGGTAAAGAGACAGACGGTAAAGAGACAGACGGTAAAGAGACAGACGGTAAAGAGACAGACGCTAAGAGAGACAGACGCTAAGAGAGACAGACGGTAAAGAGACAGACGGTAAAGAGACAGACGGTAAAGAGACAGACGGTAAAGAGACAGACGGTAGAGAGACAGACGCTAAGAGAGACAGACGCTAAGAGAGACAGACGCTAAGAGAGACAGACGCTAAGAGAGACAGACGCTAAGAGAGACAGACGCTAAGAGAGACAGACGGTAAGAGAGACAGACGCTAAGAGAGACAGACGGTAAGAGAGACAGACGCTAAGAGAGACAGACGCTAAGAGAGACAGACGCTAAGAGAGACAGACGGTAAGAGAGACAGACGGTAAGAGAGACAGACGGTAAGAGAGACAGACGGTAAGAGAGACAGACGGTAAAGAGACAGACGGTAAAGAGACAGACGGTAAAGAGACAGACGGTAAAGAGACAGACGCTAAGAGAGACAGACGCTCAGAGAGACAGACGGTCAGAGAGACAGACGGTCAGAGAGACAGACGGTCAGAGAGACAGACGGTCAGAGAGACAGACGGTCAGAGAGACAGACGGTCAGAGAGACAGACGCTCAGAGAGACAGACGCTCAGAGAGACAGACGCTCAGAGAGACAGACGCTCAGAGAGACAGACGCTCAGAGAGACAGACGCTCAGAGAGACAGACGCTCAGAGAGACAGACGCTCAGAGAGACAGACGCTCAGAGAGACAGACGCTCAGAGAGACAGACGCTCAGAGAGACAGACGCTCAGAGAGACAGACGCTCAGAGAGACAGACGCTCAGAGAGACAGACGGTCAGAGAGACAGACGGTCAGAGAGACAGACGGTCAGAGAGACAGACGCTCAGAGAGACAGACGCTCAGAGAGACAGACGCCCAGAGAGACAGACGCTCAGAGAGACAGACGCCCAGAGAGACAGACGCCCAGAGAGACAGACGCCCAGAGAGACAGACGCCCAGAGAGACAGACGCTCAGAGAGACAGACGCTCAGAGAGACAGACGCCCAGAGAGACAGACGCTCAGAGAGACAGACGCTCAGAGAGACAGACGCTCAGAGAGACAGACGCTCAGAGAGACAGACGGCCAGAGAGACAGACGGCCAGAGAGACAGACGGCCAGAGAGACAGACGCTCAGAGAGAGAGACAGACGCTCAGAGGAGACAGACGCTCAGAGAGAGAGACAGACGCTCAGAGAGAGAGAGAGACGCTCAGAGAGAGAGAGAGACGCTCAGAGAGAGAGAGAGACGCTCAGAGAGAGAGACAGACGCTCAGAGAGAGAGACAGACGCTCAGAGAGAGAGACAGACGCTCAGAGAGAGAGACAGACGCTCAGAGAGAGACAGACGCTCAGAGAGAGAGACAGACGCTCAGAGAGAGAGACAGACGCTCAGAGAGACAGACGCTCAGAGAGACAGACGCTCAGAGAGACAGACGCTAAGAGAGACAGACGCTCAGAGAGACAGACGCTCAGAGAGACAGACGCTCAGAGAGACAGACGCTCAGAGAGACAGACGCTCAGAGAGACAGACGCTCAGAGAGACAGACGGCCAGAGAGACAGACGCTCAGAGAGACAGACGCTCAGAGAGACAGACGCTCAGAGAGACAGAGGCTCAGAGAGACAGAGGCTCAGAGAGACAGAGGCTCAGAGAGACAGACGGTCAGAGAGACAGAGGCTCAGAGAGACAGAGGCTCAGAGAAGCAGAGGCTCAGAAAGGCAGACGGTCAGAGAGACAGACGGTCAGAGAGACAGACGGCCAGAGAGACAGACGCTCAGAGAGACAGACGCTCAGAGAGACAGACGCTCAGAGAGACAGACGCTCAGAGAGACAGACGCTCAGAGAGACAGACGCTCAGAGAGACAGACGGCAGAGAGACAGACGGCCAGAGAGACAGACGGCCAGAGAGACAGACGGCCAGAGAGACAGACGGCCAGAGAGACAGACGGCCAGAGAGACAGACGGCCAGAGAGACAGACGGCCAGAGAGACAGACGGCCAGAGAGACAGACGGCCAGAGAGACAGACGGCCAGAGAGACAGACGGTCAGAGAGACAGACGCTCAGAGAGACAGACGCTCAGAGAGACAGACGCTCAGAGAGACAGACGCTCAGAGAGACGCTAAGAGAGACAGACGCTCAGAGAGACAGACGCTCAGAGAGACAGACGCTCAGAGAGACAGACGCTCAGAGAGACAGACGCTCAGAGAGACAGAGGCTCAGAGAGACAGAGGCTCAGAGAGGCAGACGGTCAGAGAGACAGACGCTCAGAGAGACAGACGCTCAGAGAGACAGACGGCCAGAGAGACAGACGCTCAGAGAGACAGACGGCCAGAGAGACAGACGCTCAGAGAGACAGACGCTCAGAGAGACAGACGCTCAGAGAGACAGACGCTCAGAGAGACAGACGCTCAGAGAGACAGACGCTCAGAGAGACAGACGGTCAGAGAGACAGAGGCTCAGAGAGACAGAGAGACAGACAGACGCTCAGAGAGACAGACAGACGCTCAGAGAGACAGACAGACGCTCAGAGAGACAGACAGACGCTCAGAGAGACAGACGCTCAGAGAGACAGACGCTGAGAGAGACAGACGCTCAGAGAGACAGACGCTCAGAGAGACAGACGCTCAGAGAGACAGACGCTCAGAGAGACAGACGCTCAGAGAGACAGACAGACGCTCAGAGAGACAGACAGACGCTCAGAGAGACAGACAGACAGACAGACGCTCAGAGAGACAGAGGCTCAGAGAGACAGAGGTTCAGAAAGGCAGACGGTCAGAGAGACAGACGCTCAGAGAGACAGACGCTCAGAGAGACAGACGCTCAGAGAGACAGACGCTCAGAGAGACAGACGCTCAGAGAGACAGACGCTCAGAGAGACAGAGGCTCAGAGAGACAGAGGCTCAGAAAGGCAGACGGTCAGAGAGACAGACAGACGCTCAGAGAGACAGACGCTCAGAGAGACAGACGCTCAGAGAGACAGACGCTCAGAGAGACAGACGCTCAGAGAGACAGAGGCTCAGAGAGACAGACGCTCAGAGAGACAGACGGCCAGAGAGACAGACGCTCAGAGAGACAGACGCTCAGAGAGACAGACGCTCAGAGAGACAGACGGTCAGAGAGACAGACGGTCAGAGAGACAGACGCTCAGAGAGACAGAGGTTCAGAAAGGCAGACGGTCAGAGAGACAGACGCTCAGAGAGACAGACGCTCAGAGAGACAGACGCTCAGAGAGACAGACGGTCAGAGAGACAGACGGTCAGAGAGACAGACGCTCAGAGAGACAGAGGCTCAGAGAGACAGAGGCTCAGAAAGGCAGACGGTCAGAGAGACAGACGCTCAGAGAGACAGACGCTCAGAGAGACAGACGCTAAGAGAGACAGACGGCCAGAGAGACAGACGCTCAGAGAGACAGACGCTCAGAGAGACAGACGCTCAGAGAGACAGACGCTCAGAGAGACAGACGGCCAGAGAGACAGACGGCCAGAGAGACAGACGCTCAGAGAGACAGACGCTCAGAGAGACAGACGCTCAGAGAGACAGACGCTCAGAGAGACAGACGGCCAGAGAGACAGACGGCCAGAGAGACAGACGCTAAGAGAGACATACGCTCAGAGAGACATACGCTAAGAGAGACAGACGCTAAGAGAGACAGACGCTAAGAGAGACAGACGCTAAGAGAGACAGACGCTAAGAGAGACAGACGCTAAGAGAGACAGACGCTAAGAGAGACAGACGCCAAGAGAGACAGACGCCAAGAGAGACAGACGCTAAGAGAGACAGACGCTAAGAGAGACATACGCTAAGAGAGACAGACGGTAAGAGAGACAGACGGTAAGAGAGACAGACGGTAAGAGAGACAGACGGTAAGAGAGACAGACGGTAAGAGAGACAGACGGTAAGAGACAGACGGTAAGAGACAGACTTACCCTGAGTGAGCGGTCATAGGAGGCGCTGAACACCTTGGTCTGGTCTGGTGTAGAGATGACTGCTAGAGCGTACACTGTCCCCACATGACCCGTTAGGGTCCGGACCTGCTCCTTGGACTCGATATCCCAGACCTAGAGAACACATCAGAGATCCACATTAAAAACACTGTCCCCACATGACCCGTTAGGGTCCGGACCTGAGACTCTATATCCCAGACCTAGAGAACACATCAGGGATCCACATTAAAAACACTGTCCCCTATTGTCCAGGACAGGAAGTTGGCCAAGTAAATTTATTATTTTTTAAAATCACATAAATATCACAACATCAAAAATAAATAATTACTGCGATCAGAATTGGATCAGAGAGGCCTACATTGGAATAATATTCTAAATCTATTTTTCCATCTTACATTAAATTAAAACATTTAAAAAGCCTACATGTGAAGGTGATCTGGGTATTGGCTACAGCATCATGTCCAACCCGATGCTGACAGCCTCATGTCCAACCAGATGCTGATCTGGGTATTGGCTACAGCCTCATGTCCAACCAGATGCTGATCTGGGTATTGGCTACAGCCTCATGTCCAACCAGATGCTGATCTGGGTATTGGCTACAGCATCATGTCCAACCCGATGCTGACAGCCTCATGTCCAACCAGATGCTGATCTGGGTATTGGCTACAGCCTCATGTCCAACCAGATGCTGATCTGGGTATTGGCTACAGCCTCGTGTCCAACCAGATGCTGATCTGGGTATTGGCTACAGCCTCATGTCCAACCCGATGCTGATCTGGGTATTGGCTACAGTCTCATGTCCAACCAGATGCTGATCTGGGTATTGGCTACAGCCTCATGTCCAACCAGATGCTGATCTGGGTATTGGCTACAGCCTCATGTCCAACCCGATGCTGACAGCCTCATGTCCAACCCGATGCTGATCTGGGTATTGGCTACAGCCTCATGTCCAACCAGATGCTGATCTGGGTATTGGCTACAGCCTCATGTCCAACCCGATGCTGATCTGGGTATTGGCTACAGCCTCATGTCCAACCAGATGCTGACAGCCTCATGTCCAACCCGATGCTGATCTGGGTATTGGCTACAGCATCATGTCCAACCCGATGCTGATCTGGGTATTGGCTACAGCCTCATGTCCAACCCGATGCTGATCTGGGTATTGGCTACAGCCTCATGTCCAACCAGATGCTGACAGCCTCATGTCCAACCAGATGCTGATCTGGGTATTGGCTACAGCCTCATGTCCAACCAGATGCTGATCTGGGTATTGGCTACAGCCTCATGTCCAACCAGATGCTGATCTGGGTATTGGCTACAGCCTCATGTCCAACCCGATGCTGATCTGGGTATTGGCTACAGCCTCATGTCCAACCCGATGCTGATCTGGGTATTGGCTACAGCCTCATGTCCAACCCGATGCTGACAGCCTCATGTCCAACCCGATGCTGATCTGGGTATTGGCTACAGCCTCATGTCCAACCCGATGCTGACAGCCTCATGTCCAACCCGATGCTGATCTGGGTATTGGCTACAGCCTCATGTCCAACCAGATGCTGATCTGGGTATTGGCTACAGCCTCATGTCCAACCCGATGCTGATCTGGGTATTGGCTACAGCCTCATGTCCAACCCGATGCTGATCTGGGTATTGGCTACAGCCTCATGTCCAACCAGATGCTGATCTGGGTATTGGCTACAGCCTCATGTCCAACCAGATGCTGATCTGGGTATTGGCTACAGCATCATGTCCAACCAGATGCTGACAGCCTCATGTCCAACCAGATGCTGATCTGGGTATTGGCTACAGCCTCATGTCCAACCAGATGCTGATCTGGGTATTGGCTACAGCATCATGTCCAACCAGATGCTGACAACCTCATGTCCAACCCGATGCTGATCTGGGTATTGGCTACAGCATCATGTCCAACCAGATGCTGACAGCCTCATGTCCAACCAGATGCTGATCTGGGTATTGGCTACAGCATCATGTCCAACCCGATGCTGATCTGGGTATTGGCTACAGCCTCATGTCCAACCCGATGCTGATCTGGGTATTGGCTACAGCCTCATGTCCAACCCGATGCTGATCTGGGTATTGGCTACAGCATCATGTCCAACCAGATGCTGATCTGGGTATTGGCTACAGCATCATGTCCAACCCGATGCTGACAGCCTCATGTCCAACCCGATGCTGATCTGGGTATTGGCTACAGCATCATGTCCAACCCGATGCTGACAGCCTCATGTCCAACCAGATGCTGATCTGGGTATTGGCTACAGCCTCATGTCCAATCCGATGCTGACAGCCTCATGTCCAACCAGATGCTGACAGCCTCATGTCCAACCAGATGCTGATCTGGGTATTGGCTACAGCCTCATGTCCAACCCGATGCTGATCTGGGTATTGGCTACAGCCTCATGTCCAACCAGATGCTGATCTGGGTATTGGCTACAGCCTCATGTCCAACCCGATGCTGATCTGGGTATTGGCTACAGCCTCATGTCCAACCCGATGCTGATCTGGGTATTGGCTACAGCCTCATGTCCAACCAGATGCTGATCTGGGTATTGGCTACAGCCTCATGTCCAACCCGATGCTGATCTAGGTATTGGCTACAGCCTCATGTCCAACCAGATGCTGACAGCCTCATGTCCAACCAGATGCTGATCTGGGTATTGGCTACAGCATCATGTCCAACCAGATGCTGACAACCTCATGTCCAACCAGATGCTGATCTGGGTATTGGCTACAGCCTCATGTCCAACCAGATGCTGATCTGGGTATTGGCTACAGCCTCATGTCCAACCAGATGCTGATCTGGGTATTGGCTACAGCATCATGTCCAACCCGATGCTGATTTGGGTATTGGCTACAGCATCATGTCCAACCCGATGCTGATCTGGGTATTGGCTACAGCCTCATGTCCAACCAGATGCTGATCTGGGTATTGGCTACAGCCTCATGTCCAACCAGATGCTGATCTGGGTATTGGCTACAGCATCATGTCCAACCCGATGCTGATCTGGGTATTGGCTACAGCATCATGTCCAACCAGATGCTGATCTGGGTATTGGCTACAGCCTCATGTT
>NW_026282128.1:0-1188 GCF_023373465.1 Oncorhynchus keta | reverse complement strand
TTAGTCTCTCGGTCCCAGCATTGATGCACCTGTACTGACCTCGCCTTCTGGATGATAGCGGGGTGAACAGGCAGTGGCTTGGGTGGTTGTTGTCCTTGATGATACGAGGCGATAGTCATTTAGCTCAGTTACCTTAGCTTTCTTGGGAACAGGAACAATGATGGCCCTCTTGAAGCATGTGGGAATAGCAGACTGGGATAAGGAATGATTGAATATGTCCGTAAACACACCAGCCAGCTGGTCTGCGCATGTTCTGAGGACGCGGCTAGGTATGCCGTCTGGGCCGGCAGCCTTGCGAGGGTTAACATGTTTGCATGTTTTACTCACATTGGCTGCAGTGAAGGAGAGCCCGCAGGTTTTGGTAGCAGGCTGTGTCGGTGGCACTGTATTGTCCTCAAAGCAAGCAAGGAAAGTTGTTTAGTTCGTCTGGGAGCAAGACATTGTGGTTCGCGACGGGGCTGGTTTTCTTTTTGTAGTCCGTGATTGACTGTAGACCCTGCCATATACCTCTCGTGTCTGAGAAATTCAATTGTGACTACTTTGTCTCTATACTGACGCTTAGCTTGTTTGATTGACTTGTGGAGGAATTAGCTACACTGTTTGTATTCCGTCATGTTTCTGGTCGCCTTGCCCTGATTAAAAGCAGTGGTTCGCGCTTTCAGTTTTGCGTGAATGCTGCCATCAATCCACAGTTTCTGGTTGGGGAATGTTTTAATAGTCGCTGTGGGTACAACATCACCGATGCACTTGCTAATAAACTCGCACACCGAATCTGCGTATTCATCAATGTTATTGTCCAACGCTATGCGGAACACATCCCAGTCCACGTGATCAAAGCAATCTTGAAGCGCGGAATCCGATTGGTCGGACCAACGTTGAACAGACCTGAGCATGGGCGTTTCCTGTTTTAGTTTCTGTCTATAGGCTGGGCGCAACAAAATGGAGTCGTGGTCAGATTTTCTATTGCCAGTTCGTCTTGTCTCGTCAAGCTTAACAGCGTTTTCCCCATGCTCCTGTTTTCTCTTTAGTCCCTGTTTTCTTGTTTTGACACTCCTGCCTGCCCTGACCCTGAGCCTGTCGTTCTGTACCTTGTGACACTGCCCTGGATTACTGACCTCTGCCTGCCCTTCATGTATGTGGGCATTCCTGCATCTGCAGGATCCTCTCTTTATATGTT
Source organism: Oncorhynchus keta (assembly GCF_023373465.1). Taxonomy (NCBI): domain Eukaryota; kingdom Metazoa; phylum Chordata; class Actinopteri; order Salmoniformes; family Salmonidae; genus Oncorhynchus; species Oncorhynchus keta. Next base: position 11 of record NW_026282128.1, on the reverse strand, counting down.
TTCCTGCAAAG